>NC_091755.1:54377484-54447484 GCF_043380555.1 Nothobranchius furzeri | reverse complement strand
TGGAGGATTTCACCCGAGGTTATCATGCTTTATTCTGAGCAGAAATGTTAGAGCTCCTTTCTGATTTCACACAGAAATATTCCCTAATCCCTAACATTGTGAGATTACCATGACTCTTTCATAATTGGTAAAAAAACAACAACACCAAAACTAGCTAGGTAAAGAAGCTGATGAAGTGGAAATGCTTTAGTAGGGTATAAAGGATCAGTGTTGGTTAAAAGTCCAAGCAGAACCAGATCAGTCCAGATTTTGAAGAATTGTGACCCGGTTCTCGTCTTGTTTTTCTTTCTAGGTGCAAGTGGGGAACTTTCATCACACTATTGCTAAAGTGCAGCTCGGCGGCAGCGAGCTGGCCATCGTGGTATCCATCGTGGTTTGCTGTGTGCTCCTACTGCTGTGCACAGTGGGTAGGTTAGGCTCTCACACACACACACACACACGCACGCACACACACACTTACTGACTGATGATGGATGTGTGCCTGCTGCAGCAATGGATGATCCAGATGTGAAATGGATAAAAGGAATTCTGGGGTCATAGTTTCTTGCACTTGCTTCATCCCTCTTCAGTATCCAGTTCACAAAGACCCCAGTGTTCATCCCTCTGTCTAAGTGTGTGTGTGTGTGTGTGTGTGTGTGTGTGTGTGTGTGTGTGTGTGTGTGTGTGTGTGTGTGTGTGTGTGTGTGTGTGTGTGTGTGCGTGCGTGTGCAAGCATACACTGCTTTCTGTAATCCTGGAGTAAGTGTGTCTGCAGGGCAGGTGTATGGGTGAAAATTGGTTCTGTTGAGTATTTTCGCACCATTTCCCATTTTGGATCCGCTCTCAGATATTCACAAAGCCCTCTGTTTTTCCTGCCAGACATTTTAGGTGTGAGATTGTTGATAAAAAGACTGCGTTTGAGTTTTATTTAGACTGTCAGTAATATAGATCTCTGTTTTATTGTCATTATTATCTTGCCACATTCAAACACATGTGAACAAGTGCTTTTCACTGACAACAAAAATGTGATACACAAGAACAGGTTTTTGTATTCCAAATATTCCAGGCCTCTTTCTGACCCTTTATTATGATCTGGAAGCTGTTAGTGTGTGATGAGAGTGTGTTTTGTTTGGTTTTTCTCACTTTTTGCTGTTCTTTGCAGCTCTCGTAGTTTACTGCACGAAGAGCCGAAGGGCAGAACGCTACTGGCAGAAAACGCTCCTCCAAATGGAGGAGATGGAGTCCCAGATCAGAGAGGAGATCCGGAAAGGTGTGTTTAGATGAACAACACAAACGTCCTCTCTGGTGCTGTGCCACGTGCTCAGGTTTTGTTGACCGACGTGAAAAAAAACATCCAGCGAGACGCCTGAAATATTGACCTCACACATTTGTCTGTTTGTCGCTGTTTTGTGTGTGAAATGTGAGTTTGGTTTGGAGGTTCTCTTATCTGAAGCAGGAAGGAGATACAATAGTTGACAGATTTGTGCCTCATAAGCGTGACTCATAAAACAAAGTATGTGACAAGTGATCAGTCACGTGCAGAGACAACGCTCCTCCTGCAAAGGACGAAGGCCTGTGTGCGTGTGTGTGTGTGTGTGTGTGTGTGTGTGTGTGTGCATGCGTGCGTGCATGCGTGTGTGTGTGTGTGTCCACGTGTGCATCTGGAGCATTAGAGTAGACCCAAGTGAAGGCCACTCCATGTCTGAGCGCCTAGATTTATGGTGCGGAGATGGGGGGATGGATAGAGAAAAGAGAAATGGAGGGAGGAGGAGATAGGAACGAGAATGAGGACCGCGAGCCCGAGGAGAAGCAGAGGCGTGGGAGGAAGAGGAGGAGAAGCGAGGTTATTTAGTCAGAGGACACAGATAGATTTGTGGCCGAGTTCATGGTGAGTGTGCACAAAAGTGAGGGATACCTCTGCAGAGACTGAAAAAGGGCCAGAACAGAAGAAGAGCAAATGGGGGGTTGGAGATGATGAGGAATTGACGGATCAGTAAAACAGGAGGTGTTGGTGTGAAAACAGAAGCAGAGGGGAGGTTTGGTATTCACGCCTGGTGCGTTTAATCTGGACTTGCACTGGTTTAGATGACACGTCAGTGAGCAGGAGGATAAATAGCCTGCAACAGAACCACGAAACATGCTTTCAAATCCCTCAGGTTTGATATTTTACTTTCTTCTGCTGCAGAAACACGCCGTAGAAACTGCTGTTGTAACCTAAATACATCTCTCCTCTTGTGACAGGAAGCACTTTTCCATAAAGAGATCTCCAGCATCTCATTAGAGGAGAACATTATCCCTCTGCTGGTACATAGAGCGGCTATAATATTAGCATGTAGACTCAAGTCGGTGCTGCTTGGACATGCTGATACTGTTTCTGCATGTAAACCTCATTCTGCACACATGTTCTGGATAAAAACCTCAGAATGGATTTGGCAGCTCTGATTGGCATTTGGTAAATATTGGTCTGCATGCTGCAATGGGCTGCACAGTCTGGCAAAGAAACAGGGAAAATACCACAGGATTACACCCTGCTACAGTTAACTTTCAAAAGGAATATGACCCTGGATGTGGGAAATGAAAGGATGCAACTGTGAATCGACTCAAATCTCCCAAATTTCAGCATGAATGGTAATAGTTTCAGAACTGGGACAGATTTAGCTTAGCGAGAAATCAAGCCCGATGATCCAGGGAGGAAGTCAAGCTCTTGTTTCTTCCCTGTCTGACCTCAGGCTTTGCAGAGCTGCAGACTGACATGACGGATCTGACCAAGGAGCTGAATCGCAGCCAGGGCATTCCCTTTTTGGAGTACAAACAGTTTGTCACTCGCACGTTCTTCCCCAAGGTGAGAAACCCATTTTTAACCTGTTATCTGATTTCACCTGGCAGACTGACAATACCATTTTTCTCACTTGGGGATTTAATATTTCCATCCTTCTGTGTCCCCTTTTCACATCTCCTGCTGCTTGAAATATGCAGGATAACAAAAAAAAATCACCTCGGAACTTTTAAATACACAGTAAACGTCTAGAAAAGTTGGCACCCTGCAGGAGAGTTAATGTGTTCCCAATAGGTAAGCGTTTTTCTGATCCACACCGCAGGTAGGCTGTAAGCAAATCAGTGGGTGGGTGTTTTTCCACCAATACAGACAGGCCCAACTCAGGGGGCTTTGTCTCACAACCACATTCATGGACTTTCAAGGAGACAGAACAATGACGGGCAGCAAGACGAGGGACGTTTCCCTCCTGCTCTCTGAAAACACTCCTTACTCAGCGTGCACGCCCACGCTGTTTCACAAGGATAGATAATCTTGCACAATGGCAGTCACGCTGGCTGCAGTGGACAGTGGACGCAGATTTTCGGTTGAAATTAGTGTTGGAAAGCTGCGAGGAGGGAAACAAATACGAGCGTCACCACCCTGCAATCACGTCTGCGAGGTTTTCCGCTAAGGCAGCAAACACTCCTCTGACAACACTTCATGCCCTCGTTTTTCCACAAGAGCTTCTGGATGTCTGAGATTACACACACAACAGTGTTAGACACAGTCAGAGCACAGGCCAAGTGTGTGACACACTGTGTTCAAAGGCCGCCTTTTAGCTCTAGTTCCCTTTGTCTCAAAGCCTTTACTGTTCACAACTCCTGGTGTCACAGATTTGTGCTTCTTCTTCTCTCTTTTAGCGTTGAGCCGAAGGCCAGATCTTTATTTTCCCTGTCAGTCGCTCTTCCCGTGTTTACAGCCACAGCTCACTTTGTTTTACTTCCACATGTGTGTTTATGTGTGTGCTACGTGTGTGTTTCAGATGTGTTCTGATTACGAGAAGAGTCTGGTCCAGCCCACCTACGAGAACGACTCTCTTGGACCTCGAGTGGTTCCAGAGACCCACCCGCTGCTGCAGGACTGGCAGGTGAAGTGGCTGCTCAGGTTTCCTCGGATCACATTTAGGTCAGACGCAAGCTTCTGGCAGAGAAAGTTTTGATGAGGAGTAAAGAAACTCTGTGTGGTTGCTAAAATGTGTTTGACGAGCGTGTCTGTGTGAGCTCACAAGTGCTTGTGTAAATCTGAGTGCTAATGTGTGTCATGTCATGCTTTTTAAGGAGCGATGCACAAGTTACATGTAACTCTTTCCTTGTTTCAGTACAAACTTCAAAACTCTGTAATTCATAAAAGTTACAGTGGAACATTTGTAATGAAATTACAGTTATAAAAATATTCACAAGTAATTGTAATTTGCATTACTGCTAGTTATTTTCTGCTTTAAATCGACTGCATGTTAATTAACATTTATTTAGCTTATTTAAACAGTCTTTCATTTACTGATCCTCTATAGCGGACACGAGACATCACAGGGCTTTCTGTCAGCACCAAAAATTAACATTTGTGCACCAAATATTCATTTTTTGTGCAGCTGGTAATTTGTTTGCACCAGATATTAACTTGCATGTACCATATGATTAGTTGTGGAGCTACATGGGGGATGCACCAGAATGAAAATTTAAGACGATAAAATGTTTGCGTTATTAATATTGCTGCTATGGTTGATAAACTATATATATATATATATATATATATATATATATATATATATATATATATATATATATAATATAAAATATTATATATACATATAATATAAAATATTAAGTTGTAATATTATATTAAATGATAAAACATATCATACTACGCTACACTTTCAACAACATGTGAAAGCAAACACGCCTACATAGCTTCTCTGCTTCAGTTAAACACCCCATAATCCTGGGCTGCATCACCATCGATCAATGCGTTTACATGTGTGACAGAAAACCGGACTGTTGCCCTGAACAGACTGATGTTTTTTTTTAAATGCATGTAAACAAGTAAGTCTTGCTGAAGGTGAACTGGTGCAAATCATGCTGAAGCACCTAGGTAATGCGGTAGGTACCCGACTTCATCTGCATGTAAACGGCTGAGTCGAGCTGATACCGTTAACTTACAGGAGTGACGAGATTTCAGAAGGGGTCCTCTGATAATATCATGGCTACAAAGTGACATGTTTAACACCATCAAACAGTACAGTACGTACCAGATGAGCTGTGCTGCAGTGTTGTTGTCCAGTCTGCTTCACTATCTGTGCAGCTTTAAGCTAAACAGAAGAATGCCAACAGGAAAGGGTGCATATTGCCGCCTAATGTACCGGAGTGGAACACACTTCATTTGAGGGTTTGGTTTTCAACGTACATGTAAGCCAGGATAAAGGCTCCCAGTTTATTACTTTAGATGGACCTAGATCGACTGCATCACATGCCCAGTATAACACCACATGAGTGAACAATTTTAGTTTTCAGACAGCTACTGGTATAATAAAATATAACTAACATCGGCCAAAACCAAAGTTGTTGTCGATGTATTCTAGCTACCAACTTGTGTGCACTATAGGTAATATCTTGCATGCACCAAATACTCATTTTTGCACATATAATTCTTCAAAATTGTGTGCAGCTGGTACTAATTTGTTTGCACCAGAGGCAAACCTTTGTGCACCAGGTTCTACAACTGATGCATCAGACGGCGTCTGGTGCATACGCAAACTTTTTTTCTCCAGTTGCACTACGACATCCCAGCAGCACCTCCTCCCTTAAAGCAACAGGCTCTTAGACAGAGATGGCTCCCACTCAGAAACACACAATAATGAAATTTCTCTCCTGAATAAGACAGCTGCTTAATAATGTTTGGATAATGTTTCCTGAGTGCTCCTGAATGTTAAATGCTCAAGTTTTAGTTTGAGTTTGAACTCAGAATGATCTCAGATTAGAAGAGCTGCTGCAGTCTGACCCTGGGTGGCTGTTATTATACTGCCATTGATAAATTACTGTCATGTTATCTCGTGGTTGAAATGTTTAAGAGGAGTCTGACAGAATCAGGGCTGAGTGCTGCTGCAAGGTTTAAACATTTGAGAAGCGATGACGGCTACTTGCTAAATGCTTAACATTCAGTTAAATGTTAGAAAAGGTCATTAAATGTAATTTGCTGCATTTCTATTTGCCAAGGCTGCCCTTTGTCTCCGATTCTGTTCATAACCTTTATGGACAGGATTTCTAGGTGCAGCCAAGGTGTGGAGGGCATCCGTTCTGGTGGCCTGAGGATCAGGTCTCTGCTTTTTGCAGATGATGTGGTCCTGTTGGCTTCATCAGGAAGTGATCTTTGGCTTTCGCTGGAGCAGTTCGCAGCCGAGTGTGAAGCAGCTGGGATGAGAATCAGCTCCTCTAAATCCGAGACCATGGTCTTGATTCAGGAAAGGGTAGAATGCCTTCTCCAGGTCAGGAATGAGGCCCTGCCCCAAGTGGAGGAGTTTAAGTATCTCAGGGTTTTGTTCACGAGTGAGGGAAAACTGGAGCGTGAGATCGATAGGCGGATTGGTGCTGCATCTGCAGTGATGCGGGCGTTGTACCGGTCTGTCGTGGTGAAGAGAGAGCTGAGCCAGAGGGTGAAGCTCTCGATTTACCGGTCGATCTACGTTCCTACCCTCACCTATGGTCATGAGATTTGGGTAGTGACTGAAAGAACGAGATCGTGAATTCAAGCGGCTGAAATTAGTTTTCTCTGCAGAGTGGCTGGGCTCTCCCTTAGAGATAGGATGAGAAGCACGGTCAACCGGGAGGGGCTCGGAGTAGACCCGCTGCTCCTCCACATCGAGAGGAGCCAGTTGAGGTGGCTCGGGCATCTGGTCAGGATGCCTCCTGGACGCCTCCCTGGTGAGGTTTGAGGCACGTCCAACTGGGAGGAGACCTAAAGGTAGACCCAGGACACGCTGGAGGGACTATGTCTCTCACCTGGCCAGGATTCCCCTGGAAGAGCTGGCCCAAGTGGCTGAAGAGAGGGAAGTCTGGGCCTCTCGACTTAGGCTACTGCCCCCGCAACACGACTCCGGATAAGCGGAAGAAAATGGATGGATGGATGGATGGATGGATGTTGCATTTGTCTAATGAATTTAGTGAAACAGTTACACTACCATTACATTTCCAGTGGGGTAACTTGTAACTGTAACTGATTAGATTTTCAAAGTGAGGCGTAAAAAACAATTTCCTCTCAGGTTGTTGCCACTTTCCCCTTTTGGCTCTGGACAAACAAACTGTTAGTTTTTAACCATCTCCAGTGGTTTTGTGTGTGTGTGTGTGTGCGTGCGTGCGTGCGTGCGTGTGTACGTGCAACTTCTAACGAGACAAAGTAAAGATTGCAGCGCTAGTTTTGGGTCGGCAGCCAGGGGAGCCTGTCTAACAGTGATGAAGTGCCTTGGATCCACATCGTCTTCGCAGGAAGTGTTTTCCAGGTCACCGCGAATAAATCTCAGAGGCGGGCATTTATCTTAATGGACACCCCTGTTCTCCTTCTGTCAGGCTGCAAACCACACCATATGGCTGCGGTCCAGAGGGAAGACTTCATCACACTGCTGCTTAGTAGCACCCATTGATGGGCCACACTCATTAAGTCGACTCGGCACATTTAGCGACAATCCCTCGCAATAAGGGACTGGTTCAGGGTTTGCAGGAGAAAACTTTAGTGGGAGGTGCCTGAGGAAGTGTGTGTGTGTCTACGGTGATGATGAGGCGTTCGGTAGATGGATCTTTGAAGACAAGAGGCGGTGAAACAGATTAGGGAGGTGGTAATCCAGTTATGATGAAATCACACAGGGGAGTAAATGTTTCTTCTGCCCTTTGTCATCTTCTGTCATCAGGCCACCAACACGACACGCCCGAACATCGAGGAGGGCATCACTCTGTTCTCCACTCTCCTGAACAACAAGCACTTCCTCATCACGTTCGTCCACGCGCTGGAGCAGCAGAAGGACTTCGCCGTGCGAGACAGGTAGCCTCCCCATCAGCCACTCACGCTCACTTGTTTCTCTGTGAAGTTCCTTTAAATCTGCTCAACATGAGTAACATCTTTAATGCTGCTGAGACGAGTTCTGACCTAGCCTTTATTTTGTGTTGACCTTTGCAAAGTGTCCGCTCACTGTGGTTCAGCCACCGCTGACACACTTTCAGAATATAAAACCACTCCGAGCGCTGTTTGGGGGTGTGTGTGGATGACGGGTAGAAAGCCAAACCATGTTTGAGCTACAGTAGAAGGAAATTTAATGTTACACACAAAAAATAAATAAATCAGCTCTTTGTGTAAATAACCTGCATCATTCTTTCCCTAAATGAAACCAAGGAAGAAGCCAAGTGAGAAGTGTTGATTCAAGTTTAGAGGGAAACAGCTAAAGTGGAGGGCTGCAGAGCCAAACGACAACATAACACAAACAATATCACCTCATTCTGCACTTCTAGTATTTTATTCAGCATTGTTTAGGTTTTCTGACCCGTTCAGATGTTGTTCTTCTTTGCAGACAGAGAATCGTTTATTTGGCTTTCTTTAGCCCAAAGCAGTAAATGTAAAAAATGGTAGATTTAGCGAACAAAGACACAGAAATGTGACCCGAGAGATGGTAGGAGTAAAAATAAATATTTGACCTACATTAGTCCAGAAGTACAACTCCTGCTGGTCGCTGGTCTTTTGTCTGTTTCTGTTAAACACACGCTGCTAATAAAGCTATAAAAATGTGTTCAGGATCATTTGTTTTGTTATTTTTTTGCTTTATTCAGTAATGAGACAAACAAAGTGCTCGTGGTGTCCCAAACCTAACCAATCATTGTGACTCAGAGAGAAATTCCAGAGGCCCGACCACAGTCCCTGCACAGCATCAGCACTTACTGACTGATGTAGCCTCTTCCTGCTGGATTAGGGAGGCTTTGTGAGGGAAATCCCCCCGCACCTCTGGACACTGACTCACACACCCTCTGCATTAGATCAGACATTTATTTGGCTCCACAGTCACAGGTGCAGCGAGGTGGAGCAAATCTTGTTTTGGTTTCTGTGATTTATTATTTTTAAACCTCCACTGACCACTCACTGCTGGAGCGCGTTTGCACAAGGATGTGTTGTTTCTTCTCATCCCTCTTCTTTGGTTAATCTGCCCCCCCCCCCCCCCCCCCCCCCCAGATGCAGCCTGGCATCATTGCTCACCATCGCCCTCCATGGTAAACTTGAGTACTACACGAGTATCATGAAAGACCTGCTGGTGGATCTGATCGACGCTTCGGCTTCCAGAAACCCCAAACTGATGCTGCGCCGCACCGAGTCTGTTGTGGAGAAAATGTTGACCAACTGGATGTCAATATGCATGTACAGCTACCTGAAGGTGAGGGAAGAGGGAGACTTATGAAAAGGGTGGGTAAAACAGAAGCTCACAGACCAGATTATTATTATTATTATTATTATTATTATTATTATTATTATTATTATTATCATTATTATTATGTTTTTTATATACTATTATCGTTGTTGTTGTTGTACAGGAAACGGTGGGTGAGCCTTTCTTCCTGCTGCTTTGTGCAATCAAGCAGCAGATCAACAAGGGCTCCATAGACGCCATCACCGGGAAGGCCCGCTACACCCTCAACGAGGAGTGGCTGCTGCGTGAGAACGTTGAGGCCAAGCCACAGGTCACACACACACACACACACACACATAATTTGTGGCATCCTCAGTCGATTGCTGAGCCAAAGTGATTTGTCAAAGGCGTGTTTGTTAAATGTGTCTCAATTTGTTTCCACAGAACATCAACGTGTCCTTCCAGGGCTGTGGCATGGACTCGCTGTCAGTCAGAGTCATGAATACTGACACCATCTGCCAGGTCAAAGAAAAAATCATCGAAGCCTTTTACAAAAACCTGCCGTTCTCCCAGTGGCCACGAGCCGAGGACGTGGACCTGGGTACGGACACATTCTCTCTGATTATTTTCATCCTCTCCCGTCCCCCAAACCTCCAAGACATAGTAATCTCCTTTGCAAAAGGTCAATTCTTCTCATGCAGCCCAACTAACCCGAGGCTGCAATATAATAAATGACAGAATGCATTGAGGAGAGTGTACAGTCATAATCACAAAGAGTTATTGCTTTCAGAGGCTGTGGAGCCTGCAGAGCTGATTTGATTAATGGCCTGGGAATATTTTCACAGGTCATGACATGGAGTTGGAGCACGCCTGGCGTTTTTCTCGTCTATTCTCCTCCAAATTTGAGATGAAGTTGTGTAACACCTTCTTTCATGTTGTTTGCTCCAGAATGGTTTGACTCAGGCAGCAACAGCAGGCTTCTGCAGGACCTGGACAACTCCTCAGTGATGGAAGACGGGCGAAAGAAGCTCAACACAGTCTTTCATTACCAGGTGCGTGCACGTGCATGCATGTGTGTGTGTGTGTGAACTCCGTGTGGTTTCTGGCTGCTCCTGACTGTTTTTGTAGTATGAGTTGCTGATCTTTTGCACGGATCATTTGCTGCAGGAAAAGGTCGTGGCTGTTTATGCAAAGCGGGTGAAGAAAAAAATGTTTTTGGTAAACCAGGTCCTTGTTAATTACCCTGTCCATGAGTTTCACCGTGTGCTAATCTCACGGTTATGTTTGCATAGCTGCTGTGATGTCTAACCCTTTCCATCAGGCTCAGAGTGCCTGTAGTGAACTTGTGAAAGTTCACGTTTAAAGGTCAGTCAGGCCAGCCTTACATCTCCTCACACGCCCTAAAAATTAAACTTTACATTTTACTGTGTTTTCTACTTAATTGTTCTGGGAGATGATTTAGCTGTTTTGTAGATGAAAGTGAAAACAAACTTGGTGCATGCTGCATGTAAATGAAGCCACGTGATGAAGGTCAACCACTAAAGTAACACTTTCATCTGTGGAGGGAGGCTTATTTAAAACTGCATCTCATTAATGCAATATGCTTGAAGTTAAAATGCTAATTTAAAAAGACTGACTCCACGTGTCTTTTTGTTATTGAAGACGTTTTTAAATGAGAAACATTTTTTCCAAATTGTGGTAATATGTTTAAGACCATCTGCTCAGGAGCTGCATATTAAAACGTATGCAGCTGAACCGGTACATACTCACCTAAATACCAACAAAACACAGTAGCTACTCGTTTGTGGTAAAACAGTCTGATTGCTCTTTTATTTTACATTAAATATCAGATTATAGTTTATATTTGTCGTGTGTAAACAAAAATGCCGCCTGGTTAATGATAAAGATGGTGCTCAGCTATACGTGTCACACCAGATCTAATGGTTTGATTAATTTTTGACAAATCCGCAGATTATTTCCTCCATTTAATGGTTGTTGAGACAAAATTAGAAATAGGTTTCTGAGCCAAAGCAAATGCTACCGGAAGCTTTTAGACTTTTTGTTAGATTGTTTTGGTTTTCAAACTACTTTTTTTTATTATAGACATAGTTTTCTAAAGTTTAATTTTGAAATGCCAAGTCATCCTTTAGAAATGTATTATGCAGGATGTTCATGCTAATTAGGACTTGAGCATGAAACCAAGATCCTCACATGCTGCATCTGAACTTTAAGCTTTTCACATTTATCACACGGTGGTAAAAGGAAGTCCCGTTTCTGCCTGAGTCTGTGTTTGTTTATTACCCCATGAACCAGATTTTAGTGTAAAAAACAATCATTACAACTGATGTCAGAGCCGCCTGACCTTGCTCCACAGACACTGAGCTACAGTTTGGTGTAGTAGTCAGTCTCAACACCAACCATGAACAGATTGCAGAAGATCTCTGCGTAAAACGTTGGCATTAACTGTTGGAGTCTGCCCTATTTGTCCATCTGTTAGCACAACATCTCAAGAACCATTGGAAGAATTTTACTGAACCCAGAAAGTAATCTACTACCGATTAACTTTTGGAGTAAATCAAGATGGCCACCTTGGCTAACCTAAAGCAGACACAGCAATGGCTGTAACTCCAGCTGGGAGTCGTTCACGACACACACTCCAAGCTCTAACAGAATCCTAGGATGTGGTTGTGTATTTTCTAGATTTGACCAAAACAGTTCTGACCCCATAATTTCTCAAAATACTTTTTTCTTGAATTAGATTCTAATTTACAAATCATATGAACTAATAATGTGAATTATTTTTATTTTGCTTTTTTACGAAGATTGATGTAAATGCAAAGCACACAATTTCAGATTTACTCTATTAGTAACTTTTGCAACATCCTGTTTCGCTTCTCATCCGAGGAGCTTTGTCAGTTCTGACTGGAATATGGGAGAGTCAGGCTTATGAACTGTAACTGCCTCGTTTCTTATCCGTGTCAAACGGGAAAGACCAACGTTAAACAGAGGGAGAGGTCTCAGGTTTCATTTTTCCAGCAGCTATAATGCAGCTTTGCACCTAATCAAAACAACCATTCCCACACAATAGAGCCTAATGACTCTGACGACTCCTCCGGGGTAGGGGGACGGGTATTCATAGGTAGTTTCAGCTTGTTAAGCAACAATAGACAGCTACAGTTTATAATAAATCCTATATTCCAGTCAGAACTGACAAAGCTCCTCAGGTGAGCAAAACGTCTACAAGAAACCAAAGATGTCCAGTAGCCTTCATCTGCACCCGCTGGATAAACGGACGACGGAGAGCCTTCACCTGCAACATCCAGTAACTTTCCAACAAAAATAAATGTAGCCTGTAAATGTGCTGCTCCGCTAAGGGATGCTTGTGTGTTGATGTCTGTGCTGATGTGTGTGTGTGAGTAAACAAACATGATGTGGCTCTTGACCTTTGACCTGTTACCTGTTAAGGGTTGAGTTTTGGGTGAGTTGCTGGGACGGGGCAGTGGAAGCAGCAAGCCGAAGCGTGTAACAGTCTGGGTTCACTGGCCAGGCTGTTCAATCCATTTCTCTGCGGGTTGACTTTAATGAGCCGAGCCAGGCCCCCACCAACGAGCCGCCAACACACACACACAAACACACACCTCTGAGGAGCTCGTTCCCCTTAAGGGAATGCTTAAAGACACTGTTTTGATGCACCCCAGCTCACCCCTGACCCCGTGGCCTCTGGCTTCTCTCACCTCTATGCCTTTTTCCCTCCAGATTCCAGAGGGAGCGTCGCTCGCCATGAGCATGAAAGACATAAAAGGAAATACCCTGGAGAGAGGTACGTGCCCTTCAAACACGCCCACTCTGTGTCGCTTTGTCACTCATCCAAATGTGGACACACACTCAGTCCCAGGGATTGCTATGAGAACATAATCCTCCATTGGAAACACACACAGAATCACGCAGCCCTCCATACTGAATACACACACACACACACTTGTTCCACCAAATTACAAGACAAACTCTCAGGATGATGGCACGTTCAGAGCTGCAGATATGTTCCGTTAGAAGGTGTCAGCTCATACGTGACACATGTTGGCCCGTTGTCCAGCGTCAACCCCGCTCTGCCTGTTGACACATGCGTTTACACTCAGCCTTTAATGGGGTTCTGGGTGTTGTCCACCTTACATAATCAGCGCCGCAGCAGAGCCGCTTTCTGCTCAGCCGGCGTCCATCAGAGCTGCTCCTCTCATTCATGCGGCGCCAAAAATAAGCTCAAGTGCACCAAACCTGGCTCCTGCTTCAAAGCGTCAAGGGGGGTGTTATGAGCCTGTAGTGCTCCCTGGCCAATATGAAACAGTGTCCTGCCTGCCTGTGATCAGTGCTGAGGGTCTGGACTGCGGCCTGCTGGACCGGAGCGGCTCTGGCAGCGCCGGCTGTAACGAGAACACGCTAACCGTGCGTGTGGATCTGTGCATACGCTGCTGTTTTGTCTCAGCAGCCGCGTGCAGGATGAGACTCTATATTTGTCTTTGGGCTGGTGCTTGAACATGAATCTACGATCATCCTCGTACTCATATCCGTTCATGCATGTGTATGAGAATGTTTGTGTTTAGATCTATATATAAACCAGCTAGCTCCCATGCTTTTGTTCCCAGCGTTGGTCGAGAATTACCATCTCATTACAGCAGCTCCACAACCAGTCGCAGACTCCGTGTGTCTGTCTCCCCTAATCTTCCTCTTTTCTCTCTCCTTTCACTCGTAATCTTTCTCTTTCATTCTCCCCGGCAGCTCCCCTCCCCTCCAGGCTCAGTCCATCCTAATCTCTCTCTTTTGCACTATATCTCCCTTGCTCTCCTGTCAATCTTTTCTTCCCATCTCATTCATATCTGTCTCTCTTTGTGCTTCCTCCTCCCATCTTATCATCCCATCTCCTCACCGCACTAATTACATATTGTTTAATACAACATTTTTCCTTTTTTTTGTCTTTTCTCAGTTAAAGATCTGGACACAGAGAAATATGTACACTTGGTGAGTTTTTTCCTCTACTTTAATGTATTACCAGAGTTGTTCCTGTGTGCTGCCGTTAGTCAGCTCAGAGCACTCCTGATGAAGAGAGCACCGAGGGGGGGAACGGGGGTGAGAGGGAAAGCTGCTGAGAGGACACGACAGCGCTAATGCCGCTTAAGCTCTTTCATAAACGTCCGCTAAGATATGGGCCCTTTTGACTTTATAATAATGAGTTTCTTGGAATACAATTTGCTGGGTGAATAGTTAGTTTTACAGGACAGTTCTGGACTAATCTGGAGCACAGTAGGTGGACTGGCTTCTTTCTTCTCCCCATCTGTACTGAGACTTGTATGAGCAAGTCAGAAACACAATCAAGCTCCCAACAACTGGGAAAAAAGAGCAGAATGTCCCCAACTCACATCGCTTCTTAAGTTCTGTTTAAAAACGAGCCGGTGTGGTTTCGGGATTGTGCGTCTAATGCAGGAAGCATTCCCGCTTCGACCTGCGTGCAGTAATGTTGACCTCTGGCTTTCCAGGTTTTACCTCACGATGAGCTAATAGAGACTAAGAAGGCGCACAGACACAGCCATCGCAAGAAAGTCCTGCCAGAAATCTATCTGACACGCCTGCTGTCTACGAAGGTAATCAGAAACAGGAGAACGCTCGCAGCGACATCACGTCAAAACACAATCCATCTTCTTTTGTCAAATTTTAGGGCCTCACTGACCACACAGAAATTCCTACATCTCATCAAATCTCCATCTAAATGAAGCGTGTGTTCATTTCCTCCACAGGGAACTCTCCAGAAGTTCCTAGATGACCTCTTTCAGGCCATCCTCTGCATTCCTCCGGAACGCCCACCTCTGGCGGTCAAATACTTTTTTGACTTCCTGGAAGAGCAGGCCGACAAACGGGGAATCACAGACCCAGACACCCTGCACATCTGGAAAACTAATAGGTTAGCCTTCTAAATGTTATGATCTGAGTTTCCCTTTGGAGAGCCTCTGTGCGTGGGTCCTCTAAAAGCATATCTCACCCTGTCTGTGCAGTTTACCTCTGCGTTTCTGGGTGAACATCCTGAAGAACCCCCAGTTTGTGTTTGACATAGACAAGACAGATCACATGGATGCCTGTCTGTCTGTCATCGCTCAGGCTTTCATCGATGCCTGCTCCATTTCTGACCTGCAGCTAGGCAAGGTACAGTCCCCTTCACAACTAAGCTACTAGCCTTTCCTGTTTTCAGGCTCAGTGTTTCACACGAAATAATAAGACACACGTTTTTAATCGCTGAACAGGTCCCTGGCAGGCAGTAGGTTAGGAGAGGAAGTCATTAGCCCCTAGTTTCATCTTGGACCTGCTGATAAATAACGGATTCAAAGTTATTTCCATCTACAGAGAAAAGTGGGACCTGGCCTCTACTGTAATATTTATTATTGACCCTGGATTTCTGTATACTTTTAGAGTTGTTTGGCTGGTTTTTGCAGTGACATGATTATAAAAGTTCATTAAATGTAAACATTAGAAAATATACGCAGTTTCAGGGAATCGGCACTAAATGCCGCATCAGTGAAAGTAAATTCAGTGGCAGCTTAAAGGAAAAGTTTTCCCCTTTTACTCCCTCAAAAATGATGAAGTCATAGGTAGCTTTAGTCTCCGGTCGGCTCACGAGTCCCTGACTGGAGCTATGGAAGCTGTTTTCTACTCCACACGCCTTACACCCCGAATCAAACACATGATGTGTGTTTCAACCACGTCTGTCACGTAATTTAAGATTTATTAGCTTGTAAAAATTGGTCATTAAAATTACAACTTTTTCACACACATCACAGCAGAATCTCATCTGCGTAGCTGCGACTTACCGCATGGCCAGATAGCGGCTTCATGCTTCTTCTGTCATCCTGGCAGAAGGATTTTCAGTTCGCTCAAACAGTCTTCTCTTCTTTGTGTCTCGTTCGATGGCAAAAATATGGTGAGACGAGCATTTGTAGTTCCGTACGTCTCTTCACACAAAACCTATAACTTTGGCCACAGTTTTTCTTTGCATCAGAATGTGTCTTTCCATCATATGTGAAATCCAGGGCACGTAACAAACGGGATTAGAAAATAGCTTTTATTGACTTGTTTCCAATTGTTCTTCTTCGTCTTCGTCTTCGTCTTCCTCCGCTTATCCGGGTCCGGGTCGCGGGGGCAGCATCCCAATTAGGGAGCTCCAGGCCGTCCTCTCCCCGGCCTTGTCCACCAGCTCCTCCGGCAGGACTCCAAGGCGTTCCCGGACCAGATTGGAGATGTAACCTCTCCAACGTGTCCTGGGTCGACCCGGGGGCCTTCTGCCGGCAGGACATGCCCGAAACACCTCCCCGGGGAGGCGTCCAGGAGGCATCCTGACCAGATGCCCAAACCACCTCAACTGGCTCCTTTCGATCCGGAGGAGCAGCGGTTCTACTCCGAGTCCCTCCCGAATGTCCGAGCTCCTCACCCTATCTCTAAGGCTGAGCCCGGCCACCCTACGGAGGAAACTCATTTCGGCCGCTTGTATCCGCGATCTCGTTCTTTCGGTCATTACCCAAAGCTCATGACCATAGGTGAGGATTGGGACGTAGATCGACTGGTAAATCGAGAGCCTGGCTTTCTGGCTCAGCTCCCTCTTCCCCACGACAGATCGGCTCAGCGTCCGCATCACTGCAGATGCTGAACCAATCCGCCTGTCGATCTCCCGATCCCTCCTACCCTCACTCGTGAACAAGACCCCGAGATACTTAAACTCCTCGACTTGAGGTAGGACCTCTCCCCCGACCCGGAGGTGGCAAGCCACCCTTTTCCGGTCGAGAACCATGGTCTCAGATTTGGAGGTGCTGATCCTCATCCCAGCCGCTTCACATTCGGCCGCGAACCTACCCAGCAAGAGCTGAAGGTCAGAGCTGGATGAAGCTAGGAGGACCACATCATCCGCAAAAAGCAGAGACGAGATTCTCCTGCCACCAAACAAGACACGCTCCACACCACGGCTGCGTCTAGAAATTCTGTCCATAAAAGTGATGAACAGAACCGGTGACAAAGGGCAGCCCTGGCGGAGTCCAACCCTCACTGGGAACAGGTCCGACTTACTACCGGCTATGCGGTCCAAACTCACGCTCCTCTGGTAAAGGGACTGAATGGCCCTTAACAGAAAGCCACCCACCCCATACTCCTGGAGCGTCCCCTACAGGGTGCCCCTGGGGACACGGTCATAAGCCTTCTCCAAATCCACAAAGCACATGTGGATTGGTTGGGCAAACTCCCATGCCCCCTCCATCACCCTTGCAAGGGTATAGAGCTGGTCCACAGTTCCACGGCCAGGACGAAAACCACATTGCTCCTCCTCTATCTGAGATTCAACTATCGATCGGACCCTCCTCTCCAGTACCTTGGCGTAGACCTTTCCAGGGAGGCTGAGGAGTGTGATCCCCCTATAGTTGGAACACACCCTCAGGTCACCCTTCTTAAAGATGGGGACCACCACCCCGGTCTGCCACTCCCTAGGAACTGCCCCCGATGACCACGCAATGTTGTAGAGACGTGTCAACCATGACAGCCCTACAACATCCATAGCCTTGAGATACCCAGGACGAACCTCATCCGCCCCCGGGGCTCCGCCGCTGTGTAGTTGTTTGACTACCTCAGCAACTTCTGCCCCCGAGATCGGACAGTCCATCCCCAGGCCTCCCAGCTCTGGTTCCTCCTCGGAATGCGCATTGGTGGGATTGAGGAGCTCCTCAAAGTATTCCTTCCACCGTCCGACTATAGCCTCAGTTGACGTCAGCAGCTCCCCATCCCCACTGTAAACAGTGTGAGCGAGTTGCTGCCTTCCTCTCCTGAGGCGCCGGACAGTTTGCCAGAACCTCTTTGGAGCCGATCGATAGTCTTTCTCCATGGCCTCACCAAACTCCTCCCACGCCCGAGATTTTGCCTCGGCAACTGCCACTGCTGCACCCCGCTTGGCTATCCGGTACCTGTCTGCTGCCTCCGGAGACCCACAGACCAGCCACGCCCTGTAGGCCTCCTTCTTCAGCCTGACGGCTCCCCGAACCTCTGGTGTCCACCAGCGGGTACGGGGGTTGCCACCACGACTGGCACCGGCCACCTTACGACCACAGCTAGCAACAGCCGCCTCGACAATCGCAGAGTGGAACAAGGCCCACTCGGACTCAATGTCCCCCACTGCTCTCGGGACGTGGTCAAAGCTCTGCCGGAGGTGGGAGTTGAAGACCGTCTTGACAGGTTCTTCTGCCAGGCGTTCCCAGCAGACCCTCACTATGCGTTTGGGTCTGCCAGGTCTACGCGGCATGTTCCCTTGCCATCTGATCCAACTCACCACCAGGTGGTGATCAGTTGACAGCTCCGCCCCTCTCTTCACTCGGGTGTCCAAAACATACGGCCGCAGGTCAGATGATACGACTACAAAATCTATCATCGACCTGTGACCTAGGCTGCCCTGGTACCAAGTGTACCGGTGGGCATCCTTATGTTCGAACATGGTGTTCGTTATGGCCAAACTGCGGCTTGCACAGAAGTCCAATAACAAAACACCGCTCGAGTTCAGATTAGGTGGGCCGTTCCTCCCAATCACACCCCTCCAGGTCAAGCTGTCATTGCCCGCGTGAGCATTGAAGTCCCCCAGCAGGACAATGGAGTCCCCTGATGGAGCACTATCTAGCACTCGTCCCAGGGACTCCAAAAAGGGTGGGTATTCTGAACTGATATTTGGCCCATAAGCACAAACAACAGTCAGGACCCGTTCCCCGACCCGAAGGCGCAAGGAAGCTACCCTCTTGTCCCCCGGGGTAAACCCCAACACACAGGCAGAGAGTCTCGGGGCTAACAAAAAGCCAACCCCAGCCCTCCGCCTCTCACCCGGAGCAACTCCAGCAAAGTAGAGTGTCCAACCCCTCTCCAGGTCTCGGGTTCCAGAGCCAGTGCAATGTGTCGAGGTGAGTCCGACTATATCTAGCCGGTACCGCTCAACCTCTGCCACAAGCTCCGGCTCCTTCCCCGCCAGCGAGGTGACGTTCCATGTCCCAAAAACTAGTTTTCTTGTCCGGGGATTGGACCGCCAAGGCTCCCGCCTTGGTCTGCCACCCGATTCGCATTGCACCGGACCCTTCATGTTCCTCCTGCGGGTGGTGGGTCCACAGTTGGACGAGCCCATGTATCGGGTTCGGGCTGGGCCCGGCCGGGCCCCATGGGCGAAAGCCCGGCCACCAGGCGCTCGCTCACGGGCCCCAACCCCAGGCCTGGCTCCAGGGTGGGACCCCGGTAACCCTCCGGGCCGGGTACTCCGACTCTTCGTTTTAACCGCCATGAAAGATCCTTCGAACCGTTCTTTGTCTCACCCTTCACCTAAGACCAATTTGTCATGGGAGACCCTACCAGGGGCACTAAGTGCCCCAGACAACATAGCTCCTAGGATCATTAGGGCACTCAAACTCCTCCACCACGATAAGGTGACGGTGATTGTTCTTATTTCCACAATTTGAATAGCGAGACTTGGGCTCTATTTTGTTGACGTGCGACAGGAGACAAGCAGCTTCTTGTCTGCAAAATCCTCACCATGAACCTGAAACACTTGTTTAAAATTTTAAGATGGTTTTGCGGCTCACATCAAAGTATTTTATTCTATAAGAACAAAAATGATGAATAAGATCATAAAAGTTCACTCTTCACTTAAATGTTTCATTAAAGCTGGAATCACAGTTATTACAAACCTGCAGCGTTTCATTGCATTCTCATCTCTTAGCTAAATTATAGTGAACATTATTTAGACAAAATAAAGAAACTCAAAAACAAACGCAGAAAGAGGTTTTGTTTCTGTGCGGTGAGGGATTCTGGGTTGTTGTTTTTCCCTCTCTCCTGCTTCTGCCTCTGGCCTAAATTGAGAATAACTGGGGTTGGCAGATGCTCTGATAACGTCGACTTTTTGCGTTCCAAATCCTTTACATTTGCACAAACGAAGGCCCTCTTCACGCATTTTCTCCTCTCGCTGGTGTTGCACCACACGTTTGCACCCTCCCTGCTGCAACAATCACAGCCGTGTCAGGTGCAAACTCAAGAAATGCTTTGCTTTCAGTGAGAAAATGCTGAAACTGGTGTTAATTTGTGAAAGCAAAAATAAGTAAATCACTCTGCATGTTTTATTCAATTACTTCTCTCCAAATTCATCTGTATTATTTTAAGAAAATCCTTGAAAAATAAGCATCTTTGTGAAGCTTGTTAGCTGCTATTGTAACTCTGCTTTTACCTGCACCATCAATCTGGACCTGGTCTGCTAAGAGTTTGCAAATTAGTGCCTTTTTTTAGATTAATGAACAATTTATAGAAATTTTCTGTTAAAAATAAAATTATGCGGACACACCTCATGAGTCTGGATTATGCACTGTTTCTTCTTGACAACATTTTAAAACTTATTTATCATTTCCTATCTTAAATTAAATACATAAGTCAACACACACACACACACACACACACACACACACACACACACACACACACACACACACACACACACACACACACACACACACACACACACACACACACACACACACACACCTCCTGAGCCCCTCATCCCTGAGCCTTCAGACTGTCAGCTACATCCACCTCTCCTCGTGTTATTCAGCCCACTCGGCTGATCCAAGGTCGTGAGCACCAGGGGTGTCTCTCTATGCCGTGCTCGCGCAGTGTGCATGGATTTGGCCATCTTTCTATCTGCTTGTCTCCGTGTGCACGTTTGCATGTCAATGTCCTCCCCGCTCACAAATCTGTCTCATCCTTCAGACACCATGACCCTCAGCACGGTCTGCTTCCTGTCTCTCTCTGACCGACTTCCTCCCTGGAGGGAGCTGCTGAGGACTCCTGGTATAAAGCTCCTTTTCACGGAGAGACACTCTGATTTATATACTTCATTTCAGAGCCAAAACGCTGACGCGCTCTCAGCGGCAAATACTTGTCTGTGGGTGCAAAGACAAACATAAAACCTTTAGAGATGAGACGGTGTGTCTGCAGCTCCTTTATAGTCAAACCACATCTGGTTGTGGATGCAGAATGGAGCTGCAGGTTCAAGGATGTGGCTGCTTATTTCCAGCGGGTCGAGTAGAAAAGCCTGACACGCCGCTTTATTTTGAGTGTTTATTTGGTGTGTGAGCAATGGCGACAGGACAAGGCAGTGAAGGATGCAGCATCTGGATCAGCAGCAGCTCAGCAGGTCGAAGCTAAGCGTCACTTTTGGTTTCCAAAGAAACCGTCTCATCTGGCGAGATGCAGAGCGTTGAGGGCCACGGGGTCACGGGAGGGGGGCTTCACCAGGCAGATGGACGAGCAGCAAGACGTGACCTTGTCAACAGGAAGAGAGAGGGTTTCCTATCAGAAGGAGCAACTTCAGCCAAAGCCGCTCAGTTCCTCAGCAAGCTTAATGCGCACAATAGGTGACACAAATAACTCGTGACACGTAGGAATATTAAGGTGCGCTGTAAGCACGTTCACCACCGCTGAAAGCTGTGCCTGCCAGTCTCTTCAACACACTCTGTTTCCCTGTCCTACTTTTTCTCTGCCCCTGCCCCACACACACACACTTACACACACATGAAACACGGAGATCACAACAGTATTCACCACTGAAACTCGAATGTGCCCACAGCCTTTTAGCCCTGCTACGTTTCCTGCTGCTTGAATAAGCACCCGTGTGGGGAGGTTTGTTTAGACTGGAACATTCCCGGGCTCCGACTCTTCATCAGTCCCGTTGTTGTTGTGTGGAAAGGAAGCTGTTCCCTGCCTTCGTTGTCTCACTTTGGGTCGCTTCAGATAGTCGCTGACCATCCAGTTCAAGGGAACAGCTACTTTTAAGGGCAACAGCTCAAGAAATGTTAGTAAAGGTGATTAATTTTTCTTTTACCAAAGATTGGAGTTTGGTGTGTAATTTTGGTTTGTGCTACCACAGATTTATGGAAAGAGCCAGAAGTCTCACCGACCAGGTGCTGTGATTGTTACATTATTATAGAAAAGGAGGTCATTTTGAATTTCCAGCTTTTATGGACGAAACCAAAAATAGTTTGTGATGATTAGATTCATCTGTTTTTTTAAAGTCTATAATATTCCTGGAGTTGATTTGTGGTCGAGCAAGGTCTGCAGGAGGTTGATGGAAAGTGTCAGGTGCATCTCCCTGGACATCCTGAAGCTGATTGCATGATGGCGGGTTGTGCAGCAGACAAAATGACTGGTCTGTAATAATACTTGAAGCACGGCTAGAAGAAGTGATGGATTTGAGGAACATAGGGGTGAAGACAGCTGATTGCTAAGAGGTAAAACTGTAAAGATGGATTTTAAAAGCGGGGCAAAGAGGGAGAACTGGAAAAACAACAGGAGATAAAAGTCTTCACCTGTGCTTAAAAAATGATGACAACACATTGCTGTAAGTTTTAATTCTAGCATTTAAACATGAGAGAGGTTCAAGGTGGTCTGACTTTGAATCCCTTATTTAATGTGTCACAGTTTTATCTTTAGAGGGCATCATGTCAGAGCCCAAGCCCCCGGACCGGTCTCTCCCAGCTAACCGGCCTCCATCTTGGACCACATTTCCCAGCATGCTCCTCGCGGGAACTCCCGGCATTCTCCCAGTCACTCCCAAGTCTATATATGTAAGACGCCGCACCGGCTCTTCCCTCAGTCATCGTTTCTTTGAAATCCATGAACAGAGTTCTCTACCGAATAATCCAGCCTTCTAACATCCTTACCAAGCTCAACTCCCGTACCCAGTCGACCATCGTGACACATCGGGCTCTAAAGGCTGATCATGTGTTTTCTAGATTTAATCATCAAGTGACAAGTGAAGAAAAAACCTGAGCCTAGACTCGTACAGCGACTCTGCTGTGGCCATAGGAACCGACCGACCGGGTTGAAACATTTCTAATCAGGGTCTGGCTGTGGAAGCAAACACGCCCATGCCTGTTTATATGGACAGTCATGTTGGCAAGATTTACATGACGATCTGACTCGTGAATCTACTAAATCTATCTCCAATCAATATGACTTCACTTAAACTTCTAGTGAGAAGAAACTGTAGATTTAAATAGAGAACATTTCTGAAGAACTCGGTGCAAATTCAGCTTCTGCCTAAAAAGTCCAACATAAGTATAATTTCCTAGGTTAGAAGTACACTTTACTAATCTAACATGTGATAAATTGCCAGTGTTTAAAATGTGAAACAAGAACAAAAACCAAAAGAAATGTTAAAGCTGCTGCCAGTGGCTGATTGGGCGCACCTTGGTAACTCATACCTGGTTTCTCTCACTGGCTGACTGTAGTCATTAAAGGTGTGGTACACTGAAAACAAATGCAATTGTTACTTCTGATTGTAAGACTATGGCTACAAGAATGAATGTCTTTGATAGCAGGGCTCTGAAAACCACTGAGAACATCAGGTGGCCTCAGCGGTTCTCCAATAAAGTGCTAAGAGAATGCATGCGCCAGCCCAGAGTATATTGCCTGGCAGCGCAACGCTGCACCCGCTGGCTTGGCCATGTCCTCCGTCTTTCTTTTGACCATCCGGCCAGAGCCATTCTGCAGTTTGACCGGGGGCTGCAGGCTGGAGACGACCCGCGGTAGCACCCGATGGCTCGATGAGTTGCCGTAGCAAATGCAGAGCAGCTGGCACAAAACCGCCAGCACTGGAAACAACTGGTGCACCTGGTTGGCTCAACGCACTGGTGCGGGACGACATCCGACCCTTCGCAGGAGCCTTGATGATGATGATGATGATGATGATGATGATTATAATGAGTCGCTCTGAGTTTTTTATGCAGGCTGAACATGAAAATAGTCTCCTACATTAGTTTCTGATAGAAAATAGACGGTGAAACTCTAGGATTTGAAAATCCTGACAGATCTACATCACACTGTCACTTAACATTCATGGACTCGCCCATCTTCACTCACGACGGGAAGGCTGTTGTTCATTTAGCGTCCAGGAATCAGCAGAGAATGTCTCATCTAGTAGAAGCTGTTAGCGTTAGCAACTTCACCACTCAGCAGAACTCCTCCAGGCTTGTGTTATTTGTGAAGAGAAAAGATCAACAGTGGTAGAGTTGTATTGCTGTTAACTAATCAGAGGTGAGATGTCCAAACAGCAAGAAGTAAGACTCCAAATCCTGCCGTCTGAAGCTCTCCTCTGATCTGGGAATCTTCTGAAGCAGACGCACCGGGGCTTTTTGTACCTAGAGCACGACAGACAAGGCTTTCATCCCTACTAGAGACCACTGCAAATGTTTGAGTGAACCACACCTTTAATAGAATATTGCCTGGAGCCGATCTTTCACAGCGCAGTCGGATATTTCAGGTACATCTGAACAAATTATTTGTTTCTACAGGACTCCCCGACTAACAAACTGCTGTATGCCAAGGAAATCCCCGAATACAAGAAGAGAGTCCAGTGCTACTACAAGCAGATCCAGGACATGTCCCCTCTGAGTGAGCAAGAGATGAACGCTCACCTGGCCGAGGAGTCGAGAGTAAGTCAGAGAAAATTTTGTTTCTTCAAAAGCCTGTTTTCACACGCGAGCCTGATGTTAGAGTGTGACTGTGACTGAACCTCTGCCTTACAGAAGTACAGAAATGAGTTTAACACCAACCTGGCCTTGACAGAAATCTACAAATATGCCAAGAGATACAGAAACCAGGTAAGAGATCATGTTTCTGTTCTCAGATGTGGATCAGAAACCTTTAAATGGCTTTTGTGTTGGCAGCTGCTGCACTTCAGTTGAGCCGACTTGCTGTATTACGTTTCCAGATGGCTATCAGAGCGTGACATATCAGAATGTCGGATCGCAGCTATGTGGGGAGATCTAACAGACTGTGGACAGTTAAATACATGCACTAAGTAGCTGTTTTTCTCTGGTTAAAAGGAAAACAATCTGATATGGGCTCTCGTCCAAGAAGCAGAGACTATTCAGTGTGTTCACTTATCTCTTTCCAGCCCACAGACACCTTTCACTTTAAGCAAACAGCGCGTTGTTTACCCTCTCACGAGCCAACACCCCCATCCGCCTAATGACACTGTTAAGTTGTTGCTTCATATGTACTTTTTCTGCATTGAACTAGCCCTCGTTGTCTGTCCTCCCTCATGCTTCCTCTCTTCTAGAGAGGCGTAGTCAGTGATGACTGCATGGAGCACCCTCACAGTAATGCCGTTTAGCTGCTTTTCCCCGTCATGCTACTGTACTGACACGGGCCAGGGGCTTAGACCGTGATTCACACAGCCGCGTGAATGGCCCTGATTGCCTATTCTCTCTCCCCGGCTCAGTTCTGCTCTGCCTGCTAGCACACTGCTGCTAAGAGCCCATAAATCCCACTGACACGGCGACAACTATTGAATGAAAAACAGAGCAGATGTGGGTTTTGTAAATTTGTGAAGAGCAAAATCTTTTGTGGTGTTGAGGCAAGCAGGAAAGCAGGAGAAGAGGCTGGAGCCCTTGACTAGTTCTGCTGCTTTCGATGGTTTCTGTGTCCAGGCAGGCGGCTGACTTCCTGCCTCTCTTTCTGACTCCACCAATAGATGGATGCATGAACGATTAACAGTGTCTGAAAGTCATCTTTGTTTTCTTTTTGTTTTGTTTTTCATCAGGTGGTGAACGCTCTGGAGACGAACCCCACCGCTCGTCGCACTCAGCTGCACCACAGGTTCGAGCAGGTCATCGCCCTCATGGAGGACAACATCTACGAGTGCTGCAGCGAAGCCTGAACCTGCCCCAAGTCTCCTCCGCTCAGCATCTCCTCCTGCTGCCCTCCTCCCGCCCACATGGCTAACTCGGGAATGCCACTAAGCAGAGTTTGCTCATGCGTGTCTTTCCCACTGACTGTTGCTGGAGCGGCAGGGCAAAGTGTTTGAACCTGCCTCTCAAGCGTCATACATTTGCAAATGTGTCTCCCAAATATTTTCCCATGACACAGAGTTCCAAATCTGGCTCTGCTACACTTTAAGAGGAAATGTGATGGAATTCTGAGCTTTTCCTGGATCCCTGCACAGTTACTGGGACCTACAGTAAGCCCTGGTGGCCATTTTAACACACTGAACCCTTATTTTTTTTAAGGGAACGAGCCAATGATGCACTGAACTGTAATATAATGTTCATAGCAATATTTATAGATGTGTTATAACGCTTTGAAGAGGCCCTTTCTTCAGGATTAGTAGGACCACGGCTGATTCCTCTCATCTCCTAAAGCCTGCAGCGTTCTCAGGTCTGAGTGGATGAAGATGGGCGACAGGCTCCCACTGGTGCTTTAAACAGGAACATCCCAGTGTGCTTTGCAGGTTGATGGCAGGCGGACGAGGAACGGAGAGAAGACTGATCACTATTAAATCAGATGTTTTAATGCAGTTCACTGGGAAGAGCTGCATCAGTATACAAGTGTTAATCAGCGTGCTTGTGAACGAATGAGCGTCATGTTGGACTGTGATCAATTTAAAGAGGGAAATTTACATTTAAGTAAATGTTGAGCTCAATATAATCGAGGAGAGACTGTAAACGTGATGCCAAATGATTTGTTTGTGAAATAAATGACAGAAAATTAAGGATTTTTAAAGTGTTTGATAATGGCGTTTATACAGGTCATGAAATGCTGCACTTCAGCGCTTTAACAACAACTGACAGCCTTTCTGCTCAAAAGCCCACAAATGCATCTGCAGATTCTCAGAAAGCTTACTCTGGAGAAAAAAAAAAGTGCTTAAGAGAAAAGCCGTGCAAACGCTCAGCTTGTGTTTTAATTGCAAGACATAAAATGACTTCTACAAACTCACGTCTTCACAACAAAGAAAATACTGCTCATATCTCTGTTTATACACACATTTAACTCACATTCTGGCACCTTTTCAGATACAGAAACATCTGCCAGACACATAGATCCTCATCTTACGGACTTACTCCAATTGGGAAAAACAACAAGCGTATCATCTCATCTCCACCACCGTAAAAACCAGGAGGGAATAATCCGATTCACACGAAACTGCTGAATATCTAAAGAAATAAACATCTAAGTAAACCCAAATATTAAATAAAACAAATTTGAAGCCATTCATCTGAATTTCATTTTCACCTATGACATGTTGGGGGGTTAGTGGGGAGCTTGGACAGTGTTCAGTTGGAATCCTACCAAGATGGCAACCTTTTGATGCCGGGTTAAAAATCTGCGAGACCAGCTGAACACTTTCCATGATTAAATGAGCTGAAAGTACACATGCTGGCTCCTGATGGTGTCTGTCCCACTGACGTTGTGGCGCTGCCAACTGCGGTGAGGACAATCGGAGAGGTAAGTTGAGAGGATTGGACAATCCCAGGATTTGCTGCTCGGCGTTGGTGGGTCCCTGGGTGAGTGGTAACAGATGGAGCAGATAGAGGAGGAGTGAGGGGGTCAAGCCGGGGCCACCTGGCTGGAGGAGACAGATGAAGTCTGGGTTCTGGAGACAGCGGCAGAGGCCTCATCATCTCCAAATGGGTTCTTTCCACAGCACACGGTGGTGATCATGCAGTTCCTGAACTGGAGACCACAATGGAGAAAAAAGGCAGAATCTGTCTCACTTTCAACGGTTTTACTCAGTCGAGGATGAATCACAGAAGTACTGCAAATGCAAAAACACGGAAACACAACAGCTAAAGTAGCAGTACAAGAATGGTGTATTACTGACTAAAATGTATTTAAAGAGGACACATACAGAAAATTCAATTCAATGCTTCAATCTGAGCTTCTGTTTAATAATTAAAGCAATAAATTAGGATCAGGGTTGCTGTATTTCATACAATGACTCTGGAAGGAGACCGAAAATAGAAACTATAAAGACATCTTTATGTTTTTTTTTATTCCTGTGTGTCTCATCTAGCTAAAACACAGTATATTCAGAGGGAAGTTAGAACAATTACGACAATAATAATACGTTTATAATCACTTCACTCACGTATAACCCCACAGTGAAGTAAAACCCATCTTGTTAGTGAGAGGAAATTTTTTGAAAAATGAAGTAAATGCATCTCGTTGCATTCCCATTTAAAGTCCTACCTGTCTGTTGAGCAGGATGTAGATGACTGGGTTGTACAGAGCGGCGCTCTTGGCGAAGAAGGCCGGTGCGGTCATGAACACTGGTCCAAACTCCGTTCCCTGGTTGGCAAAGATGTACCAAGCCACGGTGGCGTAGGGCACCCAGCACACCAGGAAGGAGATCACCATCACGATCACCATACGTGTCACCTCTTTTTCTGCTCTTTGGGTGGTTTCCGACTCCTGCTGCTGGGCTGCAGCCTGCGCACGCACGCACGCACGCACGCACACACACACACACACACACACAAGATATGAAATTGCAAATCTTAATCCTGCTAAATGTTAACTAATTTAACATTAAAAATTTAAACTTGACAACATGATAAGTTGGTGCAGTTTACTGATTGTTTGACCCGACTCACAGTCCATTTAGGCAACATAGAACTGTTTAGTATCTGAAATTTCATGGAAACCACAAACTGGAAGCACATTAGGTTTTTGACAAGAGCTGAAGGAAATATTTTAGCTTTTAGCTTCAAAATGTGTCCATGTGCTAATCTACTCAATGACTGCAAATAACGGGCATTTGGTTCTGAGATATTTATGCAGCTTAAGTTTGTTCCTCTTTAAAACAAGCGTGGACCAACACAGAAAGTCACAGTAAATCCTGGACATGATGCTTAAATTGTCATTTAGCAAAAGGTTTGACCCCAAACAGCCACATTGTTACGGTTCATGTTTGCTGATGCATTATTAAAGCTGTTTTATGGTTATTATAAAGGGCATGAGGATGACACAGTGAGAAAGCTGACTGCCCTTTAGCTTGAAGACCTCAGTAAAAGCTGGCATGTTGGCAACGAACTGCCCTCCTGAAGTGTCCTTGAGCCACTAAATCTGTTGCATCTCTCGAGACTCCATGGTGCTCTATCGTCCTCCAGATAGAGGGAAAATAACGTTCTACAGCGATAGACAATATATCACATCCTTATTTCCTAATGCTGCACAGAGTGTGCTCCTACCGCTCGCACGGTGCAGAGCAGGCGACTGTAGCAGAAGAAGATGATGAAGAGGGGGATGCAGAAGTGAAGGACAAACATATAGATGACAAATGAGGTGTTGTTGATCTCGGGCTTGGGAGTGTAGTAGTCGATCCCACAGGAACACTGCATTCCCTCTGGGATGTACCTACGATGGCAAAACATATCCAGTCAGCACGATTATACTCTAAATCTGATGCTGCAAGTCTGTTTCATGCATGTGTCGCTGCTGATCTGAATCATCAAAGCAGTTTTTACCGAGACCATCCAAAGAGAGGGGGGGCCGCACAGGTCAGGGCCATGACCCACGAGAACGCCAGGCCAGCAATGGCGTGTTTCTCCTCAAAGCGGAAGTTGGTCATCGGCTTGCAGACCACAACGTAGCGCTCTATCGCCAAAACCACCAGAGACCAGAGGGCGATCTCTCCTGGGACACGAGACAAAGCAGGTCCATTTCACTACAGCACAAATACCACAACCCAATGGGGACAACACGGCACTTACCTCCTAGTGTGGCAAAAAATCCCTCAACGCTGCAGCCGGTGACACCTAAGATGAAGTATCCGTGCAGGGCCGTGTACAGAGTGACCGTGAAGCCTCCGACTATCATGAAGAGGTCGGCCAACGCCAGGTTGAGCAGGACATAGTTCAGAGGGTTTCTCAGCTTTTTGTGCTCGACAGTGACATAAAGGGTGAGGAAGTTAATGGGGAAGGCGGCGATGATGAGGAACAGCATGTATGCAGCCAGAAGGGAGTACTTCCATGGCTCGGCCAGATAGTACTGAGGGTACTCAAACGGACTGCGTACCAACCCAGTCCTATTAGACATGGGGACATAAAAGTTGGGTCCCTCTGTGCCATTCATGGCTGCTGTTGTCCTCTTCTTCCTCTGAGGTCTGGACCAAACAAGCTGTGCCTCGCAGAAGCACTATTACCCAGCCTTGTGGTGCAACCAAGGTGGAAATGAGGGACTGACCCCAAAAAATAGGCTCTTCACAGCCCCTGGAGGAGGAGCAAGCACCTTTTAATAGCGCTGGCGGATTAGAGATGAGGATGAAACGAAGTGTTAGCGGAGATGGAATTAAGACACGGTCTAAGGGTGTCGGTGCAGCGTTAACACGCAAAGTGTCACAGGGGGAAAACTCTAGGAAGGAAAAGTAAAATCACAGAAAGAAGCACAGCAAAATTTAAAGTGAGAAGTTATAACCGTGGTTAAATGAACCCATTAACTACAATCATGTGCATCACTGCTGCATTAGAAAAAGAAGAGAGGAAGGTTTGACTTCAACCACTCAGAGTGGACAGACTACAAGTGAAATTTCTGAAGCAATCCAACTTATTTGCATCTGTAAAAGCTTAATCCCTAACTAGCGCCGAGCACAGAGCTCCTCTTATAGCCTGAGGTGTAATCAGAGGGTTATGTGCTCTCGTTCCCTCCAGCTCCTTCACAAACACAAAGGTTCAAACTGGAAGAGGAAAAGTTATTAACACTCAAGTTTTTCATGAATAAAAACCACAGCGATCACAAATCTATAGACGTTTTATTAACGGGACTTGTACAATATAAACAACAACTTATCGTAGTTAAACAGCTGTAAAAAAAATGAAAAAATGCACATAAATATTAGATCTTACTTGTTAAGAAGATCTGCAAAACAAGTTTAATTTTTACATCGTTTTAGGTCGTACACAAAGTTATGATGTACTCACAGCTTAAGGTAACCTAATCTTTTTAATCCTGTTGGATTGATGGTGCTTTCTAATGACCGAGACCTAAACAAACACTCATCTTTGGGTAACAGAGCTGCTCTTAAGAGGTTTACACACAACAAACATGCTCATTACTTTACATAAATGCAGAAAATAAAATACTAGCTTTCTCCAGGGTACAAAAAGTAAAGTGTCTCCCATGTAAAGAGGATCAGTTTGGCTCGTCGATGGGTCTGCGGCAGTAGGGACAGCAGCTGTGCTTCAGCACCAGGAGCTCATAGTCCTCACTGTGAAACATCTACAAGAGAACACAGAGAGGGAAGCATGGAAGCACGCTACAATAATCACATCTGAAAAGATAATCAAAATTAAAACATAGGTGAAGTTGAATTTTCACTAGAAGAGGAGTGTGTAAATGCTGCACCTTGAAGCAGCTGGGGCACATGGTGATGCTGACATCCGGCAGCAGGGAGCGGAAGTATTCCCATTTGAGTGGCTTGGGCCAGCGTTTGATCAGGACGTCCCTTCTGCTCATGGAGCCCAGCACCGAACGGCTCACCTTGACTGGGACAAAGGTAGAGCCCCCTTGCTGTTTGGACACACAAACACACCCTCTAACCAACTCCGTCCTTTCACCCTCTCCAGCTGGTTCGCCCAGCTGGCTGAATATTAATCACCTCATCTACTCCAGCCGTCCTTTTCCTACCTCAAAGCTCATTTTGGCTGTAAACGGATCTTCCTCCGTAACACCTAAACCATCAGCCATCCTCAAAGCTTGTAGTTCTGTTTGTGTAAATGAAGGACGAATAAATAACCAGTGCACATTATATAACTTAGCATCTTTTACGATGCAAGGATTTTGCAAAAACAGGAAATAGCCGGATCAAAATAACCCTCGAGAAACAATGCATTTAAAATCTGTTGCGCCTGTCAGTCATAGCGAGGCCCGGCAAGAACACAACACACCTCGGTGCCCTTGAGTGTCTGCCGGTTAATGCAGGTTAATCCCCGCACCAGGGCTGTGGCTACGGCTCTTTGAGGGTTAGTGTCATTAAGATGAGCCAGGAGAGCCTCCCTAACCCTATTAGCTCAAGAGCTAAGATGACTTACTTCTGACAGCTTACCCACAAGCACAGAATCAAGGCCAGTGCAGACTAAACAGCTTCTTAGAACTGTCACCAGACAGATGAGAGCCACATGCTTCAATTAGAAGAGATGTGCAGTTTGCCGGGGCACCAGCAGAGTAAGGACTTCATTTTTAATACAAATCAAGTCAGCAACCTGTTACTTGGTGTTAGTAGATGTTTGCGTGCGGAGTGACATTTAAAGGATACTGCTGTTGTCCTTAACGGGCCCCTGTGCGCTCCCCTGATCTAAGCGGGGAACCTCCAGGTCAATAAGAGACAGGGCTTCTTCGTCGCTGATACCCTGGTCCAGGTAAAACTGCACCAGAGGCAGCACCTCTGTGCAAAACAACAAGAATTCACTTACAGGCCTAGCATAAAAGCAAATGTCACCTTAGGATAATAGTTTAACTGTCACCGACCGTATGACGAGGCTGAGTAGATGAAAGGCTGCCTGCAGTTGATGCACACACTCCCCTGGTTGTTCAGAAAGGGGTTGTTGGTGGAGCAGCGGTAGCACATCATGATCTCAATGAGGTCCTGCAGGAAACACAGTGTGTTTGGCCTCCAGTAGACGACACAGAGGTCAGTGCTAGCACTTCAGAGCAGCTACCACACACATGCTCACCTCACTGTCATGGAAAGGCTTGGAGCGAATCTGGAGGCTGCCCAGTTCAATGGAGTCCAGGAAGCGTGAGGGAACGTGTAGCTCCTGGAGCTTCTCGTAGGAATACCTGGCAAGTTTAAACGCACCCAGTTTCTGACTCTGCTTGGTCAGAGCATACAAGGTGTTACTGATGAGCACGTCAAGGTTGGTAAAGTGAAATAAAATGGATTTAGGTAATTCTCTTAAAACACCTGCAGCAACGTTATCCGACTTGTTTACATTTTTCACAAGAAGACTGGTACACATTTGTAATTATAGAGAGAGAACAGCCTGTTGGGGGAGCAGCTCGGCGTGTGGTGAGTGGAGGTCAATGAGCTGCAGCTGCAGCATCTCTACATTGGTACTTTTCCATCACTTAAAACCCAACACCATTCCTCTCCTTTCCACTCAGCTGCTCTCCAGCTCCTCCTACACACCTACCTCTGAAACTCTCAATAAAGTCACATCCTCCTATTGTGCAGATTGGTTAGCTCATGGGTTATTTGTGACTTTGTCTCTAGCTGTTCAACCAACGTCCAACACAGTCCCAGCAAGTCCATTCATCTCACTTCAAAGCTTCTGGAACAGTTCGGCTTGGGCCACGGAGGACCCCAGCCGCTGAGGCCGGCCCCGTTTCCTCCTCCTTTCCTTCCTCATACCAGCACCCGTCCCGAGTGACTTCATAAACTTGTCTGTACGGTTGTGAGTGTGTTTGACTGTTTGTTTGTTCAAATTAAAACTCATTGTTCAATGTGTATGTACGCATAGCATTCAGCAATCAAAGAGCTTGTTTGGAAAACCAAAAATGGGCCTCTTGCTGGCATCGTCTCCTCCCCATCATCATCCCTTTTCTCTCTCCCGGCAGCAGCATGGCTGCCGCTGCGGCACCAACAGTTCCTACTTTTATCTTCTTTATTTCCGCTGCTTCTGCCAGTCTTGAAGTGAAGGTGCTGTGGTGCTTTCAGAAAAGGAGGTCCCATACTTGCTGTACACATCATGCTATGTGTGGTTTACCTTGTCGAGGTGAAGGATACACTTTAGAGATGCCTGGTGGTACGTCCTTGGTGAGGTTATTCAGTAGGAATCTGCATATGTTGAAGAGTGTCTCTGGCAAGTGGGAACTGAAGGGCTCATCCTAAAGATTAAAAGAAAAAAGAAAAATGACAGATTGAAGTGAAAGGGATTAAAAATTACCTAAATAACTGATAACTATTTTCTCAGGTCAATCCCATTTATATCTGCAATCTTTCAACATCCTCCACGTCTTATCCTTCCTCACGGTGCCACAGAAGAAAAAGAGAGAGGATTTTTTTCTAAAGTGTTCACTAAAAGCATTTCATCACTGAAGCTTATAGTCGAAATCTACAGCTCCCGTCTGGGAGAGTTAACGTGACATGTAGAGGTTTCCTGCTCTGGTCTGGATCAGAGCGATGCCTCCGTACTGTGAGGGTGACCACAGCGGAGCGAAGCGCTGAAACAACAAACCAGGAGCGCCGACACAGGCCAGGTCACCCGCAGAGCGCTCACAAGCGGGAATTTGTTGTTTGTAAGCGAGTGAGAGCTTGGAGCGGCGGTAGGAGAGAACCACTGATGAGGTTGTCATCTTGTTCCGTCAAGCAACTGGTTACTATGGCGACAGGGGTCAGGAGGGTTTCAGCAGTCTAACAATGGTGGCTCTTTCCAGCTGATATTTCCTTTAAGTGAACTGCGACCTGAACGTAATGCCCTCCATTCTGTCTTTTGTTCACTTTGCCTGACGCCCTCTGAGCTTATCTTAATTCCTCCTTAATCCCAACTCAGTCTGTGGATTGAGATAATCTTTCAGAGCCAAACCTATTCTGAATGTCAGAGTAAGTGGAGATCATAAGGTATGTTTGTTGTGTGTTTAAACCAAAACAGAAATTCAACCAGGTGCTGGTGACAGTTTCTAATCCAGCAGCAAACCCATTCCCTATGAAATGAGAAGGAAGCATTCACACAGTCATCCTCACCGTGTAGCGCTGAATAGATCGATACACGTAGTAAAGCTCAGCGAGATGCTGAAAACGTTCAAATTTCTTCAGATTTTCATCCCTCTGCTCCTCGCTTTCTGGTTTGGAGGAGAAGGCACAAGGATCAGAATGAGAAACATCACAATTCAAATTTAAAACAAGGTGCAGTTAATGACACGCGTCACCTCTGGCTATGTCCAAACACTGCATCGATAGCATCCAGTAATAGTAGCCAGCATCGTTGAACCTGTTCTCCACCACTGCATTGTGGGTGAGCTGCTCCAGGACTTTCACCGCTTCACTCTGACGACCAGCTTTGTGAAATGCTGAGGAGGAAAGAAAAGTTTAAAACTCTCATCTTGAGGTGATTTTGGACTAGAGGGTTCATTTAAGACGAGCAACACTTGTTTATATATCTGAGTCACCATACTGGTCAGAATGTTCAACGGTAATTCCCAGTTCCACACATCAGGAGGAAGACGACCCCCAGCTCCAGTTCAGATAGTAAAAACAAGCTAGCTTTAGCTTTAGACAGTGCTAACCTGTTTGAACATCGTTCTATACAACTGGGACAGCAGTAGCTCAAGAGGTAGAGCGGGTTGTCCAGAAGGTTGCAGGATCAATCCCGTCTCCTGCAAGAGAACGCTGCTGTTGTGTCCTTGGGCAAGATACTAAACCCACCTAGCCTGCTGATGGTGGTCGTGGGGACCGGTGGTGCCAGTGTTCCACAGTCTTGCTTCTCTCAATGCGCCACAGGGTAGCTGCAGCTGCATTGTAGCTCATCATCACCAGCGTGTGAATGTGTGGTTGACTGAATGTGTTGTGAAGCATCTTGGTGGGACGCAGTACAAAGAAGGCACTATACAAATTCATACCGGTTACCATAAGGGACACAGATTCCAATGAAAAAAAAAAAAAAACGCTGAAATGTTCTGGTTTTACGGCGTTTTCTACGGTACGACGTTTGTGTCCAAGGTTACAAATAAAGTTATACCACTGCTAGGGCTGGGCGATATGGTCTAAAATCAATATCACGATATATTGAGGATTTCGCCTCGATAACAGGCGATGACTACAGGTAACAAATGTTGTCCACTAGATGAGGCTGTCACATGTACTAAGGTGGTACAGCTTCTTAAAGTGACATGAACACTGCCAACCTACACAAACCTTTTCATTTTTTTTATTATCAGATTTATTGACATCAGAAAAATGATCACGATAAGAGTCAGAAATTTCGATAACAATAAATTTTCGATTTATTGCCCAGCCCTACCCACTGCTATCCTGAATAACCACCATCAGGCTTTTCCTTTACAACAGCAGTTTGTGAATACCAAACACCAAAGCCTGCTGGCTCCTAAGCCCAAATAAACATGAGCGCTATTCGTCATGTTCCTGTTATTGGGTAATTAGAAGCAGCTTTTGGGAGCCAACCCCAACAGTGACCCTGCCCCCACAATCTCAGCAGGGGTCAAAATGCATTAGTGGCAAACATGTATTAGTGAGCCTAACCGATGGGAAACCACATCCAGCTGTTGTTGGTTACGTTTAGCAAACACAACACTGTTAGCATCCTTCTCTTCAACACGTTTGATTTACTGTGAGCACAACGCAATAAACTAAACGGAAGTGCAACTATGATTTTCATGAAAACACAGTGTGTTTGTGTTGATGACGTTAGGTCAAATCGTCTTGGTGGACAGCTCAGGGACAAACTCGCAGCCTAATGTGGGGCATTTTGAGGATTACGTGCTCTTAACCGGCTCTAAAACATGTTCTTCTCCAGACCTGCACACTGCAACAGGGATCCAGTATTTCAGCGCATTCATCTGTCCAAAAAAAGTCTTCAAAACAAACAACCTGGAAATATAAAACTGTCAAAAATACCCATTTGACCCTTGACACTCCAGCACGTCCCTTTATAGGTTGAGTGCTCTTTGTTTTAGGCTCGCTAAACAAAACACTTCAACAGATTTCTGTAATGACAACTATTTCAAGGACATTTACTGAGGATCAGCAGAGCGGTGGACAGGAGACAGGCCACAATCTGGAACTTCACAATCACTTCTAATGCATTGCAGCTCGTCTCTGCCTAAAATGCACACAATCGACAAAATACATGGCTAAATAAGCAAACCCGAATACAATCAGGCTTGTCGAGTCCTGCATTGAGACAAGCAGAGGAAGATTATGTAGGGGAGGAAATATGCCTGCTGGGATTATAATTATAAATCTATGAGCTGATTATAACTATGGTTACAGTTGGTAATCATCATCAGAGCCGCTTGTAGCACTGGTGATTGGAAGCAAGCAAGCATGTCGTTCAGCCCAGCTCTGTCCTGCCCTGCTGCTGCAAAGAGGATCATGTTTTACAGGAGACATGGAAAAGTCCGTATCTGGGGCTAAACTTTATCGCTTCCACATGAAGACACTTGGCTGTTGAAGTGGACCGCGTTGAGTGACATAATCCTGTAAGGATGTGTTTGGTTTTAAAGCAGAACGTTGCATGCAGCGCTGACCTTTCTGCGCCTCCTCAAAGTGGTCGTTTTCAGCCAGCCACTGGGCGTAAGGCACAAAGACGTCATTCTTAAACTGGGGGTGCTTCTCCACCACCAAGAAGGCCTGGGACAGGTGGGAGAACAGAGCATACGTTAGATGGGATAGAGTCAGCGTCCAGGGAGCAGGGTGGGGTGGGGCTGGCCCAGAGTAGCTGAGGCTCACCTGCAGTGAATTAGCAAGCTACACGCTTTTCATATAAAACACACATTACCTCAAGTCACAATATTTCCATAACATTATTAATTAGCTGAAAACAAAGAGGAGAGTACGAGCCAGGTTGATTTCACACTCAATTACAACTACATGTGCAGCGTTGTTTGAATGACGGGCTAGGAGCTGCTGCAGCGCCCTCTGGACACATTCTCCCTGACATAGTGACTAATTAAGCTCCGTGTCCTGTGGCAAAACCTGAGCCAAGAAACACACGTAATTCATACCAGTCTGAGTGTGTTTGTGTGACTCAAACGTCACATTAACAAATACTTTGTTTCAGAGAAGAGGGAACAGTAAATAGCATCCATATGGCCCACGCTGGAAGTTTTGGTGTCCACTTCCTGGTGTGATGCACGTAAAAGCCAGCCATTCTCCAAACCTCTGCCCCCTCTCTATGTTCATATCTCTCTCTCTCTCTCTCTCTCTCTCTCTCTCTCTCTCTCTCTCTCTCTCTCTCTCTCTCTCTCTCTCTCTCTCTCTCTCTCTCTCTCTCTCTCTCTCTCTCTCTCTCTCTCTCTCTCTCTCTCTCTCTCTCTCTCTCTCTCTCTCTCTCTCTCTCTCTCTCTCTCTCTCTCTCTCTCTCTCTCTCTCTCTCTCTCTCTCTCTCTCTCTCTCTCTCTCTCTCTCTCTCTCTCTCTCTCTCTCTCTCTCTCTCTCTCTCTCTCTCTCTCTCTCTCTCTCTCTCTCTCTCTCTCTCTCTCTCTCTCTCTCTCTCTCTCTCTCTCTCTCTCTCTCTCTCTCTCTCTCTCTCTCTCTCTCTCTCTCTCTCTCTCTCTCTCTCTCTCTCTCAGGATTAAATAAATATTCCAAGAAGCGTGTCATCAAGATCTGATGTTCTGTTTTTGGCTATGGTGTTCCCACATGCAAATCACCGACGCAAATATCTGCGATGCTTTTAACTCGATTAGAACCCACAGACGGATTAAAGAAACGCAGGATTTGTCCTTTTGTTTGAGCAACACGATCTGCCCTGATGGAGGAATTTGATTGGAAGCAGAATATAGTTGCAAGCTTTCAGTGCAGTGCAATGTTTTGATTCTCTCTCCATCATCGTCATCATGGTGTGGGCATGGAATCAAAGAACTCTAAGGCTCGGTGATTAGTTCTGGAGTGTGTGTGGCTTCATTTGTCAGTGAATGAAGAAACTATCTTAATGTTTGCATTCAGCTGTGGTTACTTTGTTACTGTGACGAGTTCTCAGCAGAAAAAGCTGCATGTTTAGGCCTTTTCTGTTTATTTTGTGATTCGTGTTCCTTTTTATCGCTAAAGCAGCATATTAAGAGCCATTTATCACATTACAGTCATGTATTTGTCTCTTGACTTAATGAGATGAGGTGTGCTTGTGTGCAGCAAACCTCTTCCCAGTGTTGGGTTTCCACATGCAGCTCCACCAAAGCTTTCAAGTCTCCCATCTTGGAATACGTCTCGGAGGCATAGCCGTGGTGTTTCAGCCTCTTGAAGTGGACGGCACATTTTGCCAGGGCTTCACGCTCAGCCTTGTCTAACTTACGAGCAACGTCGATAAGCCTGCAAAAGAAGGGAGGAATAATAACATGGATGGGCCAAGGGAAGATAACCAATCAGTTGGGTGTCTCCTGTAGTGGCGCCAAGCTCGTTGTGACGCCAAAGAGAACGTGAATCAGTCAGGGTCACAGGCTGAATCTAGAGGCTCCTAAAGCACAGTAGAAGGTTTACACCAGGCTGGGTCAGGCAGAAGCAGCGGGAAAAAACCAGAACAAAACATTCATTTGCATAGACACAATACGCAAAACGTAACTGAAAAGGTTGCTCACGAGTTCCCTTTCAGCTTTATTATCTTTGCCCCGGTGAGTCTGAAATTTGAACGTTTGTGATAAGATCTGAATGTTAACGTTTTGGCGCCATGTGCACGTGACACAGATGTCTGCTAAGGATGTGCCTCTGGTGGGTTAGATGCTGGCATCCTATGGTTAGCCAGGCTAGCAAGTTTCTGTATGAACGTTAGAAAAGATCCTCCCTGTTGGGATTTCTGAAACGCCTCAGCTGCATTTGTGAATAAATAAAACAGCTTTATTTTCCCCAGTTGGGCTATTCTGTTTAAAGCCTCACATGTGTTTAAAGTAAGGTTTAAATACACACCAGTCAAAGCAACACCGAACACACTCCAGCATGGGCCAGTTATGGGACAAGCGAGAGATCAGGATTATTTAGTCACATTTAGAAGTCTGATGGCTGAAGGGATAAAGGAGTTTGATTAAAATGACTCCAGGACATTCTTCAGCAGGTAGATGCAATGCATTGTTGACCTCTTTTCATAATCATCTGTGCTTAAATCAAACTTGAGTGTGGAGTCCAAAAAAGTTACCAAATACATGTAAAACTCAACAATTCCAACAATTTCACCATGACCGTCTGCCACATAACAGCGATTTATTTTCCTAAATATCAATAATTATCTCCCCCATTTCTGTTGCATTGAAGTCGAGGTGGTTGTCTTCACACCAGCTGACAGAGGATGGGACAAGATCAAGATCCGGCCAGACTCCCTGCAGTGGCAGCATCGATGTGAAGCAGAAAACTAAATAAAATGACTTAGTAAAATAAAAAATAAATGTGAAATGAAAACAAAAAGTTCAGAAAACCTGTATGAGCTTCCATTTTAAAACTCCAAAATTTAATTGAAGTTCAAGCAAATATTGTTCTGTAAGCCTTTACTCATGGTGAATTACATTATTACAACCATTAAAGGTGCAATATGTAGAAAACAAGTAAAAATAACATCCTGTGGTAAAATGTGGTTACTGCAACCACTTTAAACAACTCTGGAGCTTTTGGTCAGCCATCGTCAAATTACAGTTGTCGGTGCTATCACAGAAGACACGACAACCCCACGCTCACTGATGGTAAACAGTAGTTCCGTCCCTCCTTCCTTTGTTTTGAAAGGAGAAAAACTGACAACCCCTATTGCCAGCTGGACATGAAACATGTTTCAGTATAACCTTCCTTCCAAAATGACTGAAACATTTGACTCTTTTAGGATTTTCTCATAGTAAAAATCTCACTATATTCTTACATACTGCACCTTTAATGTCCCAAACAGCCGAACCCACAGGCCAAGGCTGGCAGGAATGCATTCATATCTCTGCCAAAATAACCAAAAGTGACAGCAGTGTCGTGGTTTAAGACAGCCGTAGTGCACTTTGGCCTTGGCTGCATTCAATCTAGCCATTAGCTTATCGGTCCTGTCAAATGTAAACACAATTCCTCAGGAGGAGGAAGAGGAGGAGGAGGAGGAGGAAGAAGAAGAAGAAGAAGAAGAAGAAGAAGAAGAAGAAGAAGATATCATTTCTAAGGCGCTTCACAAAAAAAATGTAAAAATATAAAAAAGCATTTACAAAATGTTTAAAACTATATTAAAATGAGCAAAAATAGGCAATTGTGATTAAAAACTATATCAGGCCATTCAGGAAGCTGTAAGAAAGTAATCAATTATAATTTTCACACAAAAAAGACATTTCAAAATGGCCACAATTTTAGATAAAAAGTTGTCTTTCAACTCATCAATAGCTGCAATAGAATAGTTCCTTTCAAATGTTTCCAGGAGATTTTCTCACCACAAGACAAGCAGCACATGTGACTGTAGCATTATGAAGCACCCTTACAGTATCTTAGTTTAAACACTGATAAAATATTACCTCAAAGTGAACAATAAACCTCCAAAAGGATATCTTACACAGAAACATGAACCACCAGGTGAGTGCATGCTTTACTGATCCCATATGAGGGAAATCTACACGATCTTGGCTTGTTTTCCAACTGCCAGGCAGCTGCTGTTTCACCTTAGCCTTCAAACAACCATGTGAATGAAAACAGGGGGAAGAAGTGTCTGAATATTTGCCGTTCTCAGAGGGGGTTCGGCCAGATATCCACAGGGAGTCCCAGCATCCTTTGGTTCCACAGCACCTCTTTATGAATCACATACACAAATCTCAGCAGGCAGTAACAAAAACACCAAACAGGAAGAACAATACATCAGAAGGCCTAAAATCAATCCGGGTTATTGGATACAGTGAGAGACACTTACATGTCCGCCCAGCCATGCTCCCCGATGATGTCTATAGCTTTCAAAGATTCGCCCGCTGACAGGTACATCTCAGCTGCTGCTCGCGGCGCCCTGCTGCTTTTGGCCCAGTCGGCCTGCTTAGTCATCAACAAGCGAGAGCTCTTAGGATCTGTAGCCCCAACAAACTCCTGCAAACAGGAAGTCAGTCACTGACAGAACATTTAAAAGTTTAAATCTTCATTTAGGTTGTGCAATAAATGACAGTTTGTGTTTGCTGTGACAAAACAGAAAGTAAAAGGCTGAAAAGGGAGCTGAACTGATATCAGACGACTCAATGTTTATTATTTTTTGTTTTTCAGTAACTTAAAAATCATTACAAAACCCAAAAATACACACTTTACTAACCTTCTGTAATTGTTGGCCTGTGTAATAGCATGTATGTGAGAACCTTTGAACCTTTAACCCCATTTTATTTGAACATCAACGTCCCAAAAGGAACAGCAATAATAATTTGAGGGAAGCTGAACAGAATTCCGGATCAGATAGAGGAAGACAGTCACACACAGATTGCCCGTTCCTGCGGTGTCCTTCCTACCTAAAACAAACAGGCCGCACGGCCAGATGGCCACACAGCCACAACATCAGATACACACAATCTGATAACACACACGGAAATATACATGAACGAGTCATAGCCGTGTCATCTGCTCCAGCGGTGAGCGTTGTGCTTATGATCAAAACAACTCCCCCCCCCCCCCCCCCCCCCCCCCCCAAGTACAAACATAAAAGAGTATGAATTAGTTTCAGCTCCAACTGACTTCTTCATTAAAGTCTTTATGTAACGGCAAAAGTTTGATCTAATTCTCTACATTTGTGGTCCAGATCAAACTCCAACAGCACCAAAGTAAGTTGTGCAGGCGGGTACGTGGAAGAACGCAGCATCTGCGTATTTATTAGCTGATATATGTGGAGAATCCGGTGATGTATGAGGAGATGAAAGACAGACGGCTAAGTGAGGCTGTCTGAATGCAGTAAAGGGGCCCCAGCTTGGCATAGCCGAACACGATGAAGGAAAACACATGTTCCAAAGCCAGAACACATGCAGAGCTTCCTGGCTCTTTTTGTTTGCATTGCTAATAGTGTTTCGCAAGTAAGTTTGTGTTTTCTTTTCTGACTCCATCACCTTAGCGTACTCGAACATGCGCAGGTCAGTGTACATGCTCAGGGCGATGGCTTCGTGTCCAGTGCGTTTGTAGAGCTTGGCTGCCTGGTGGAATTTCCCCTGGAAGGCATAGACGTCTGCCAGGAACAGCTCATTGTCGTTCTCACCCCGCTTCTTCCTCTCCTGCAAATCAGTCAACAGAAACCTGGCATGTGTGCACAAATAAAACAGTCCCTTAAATGTACATACACAAACACACACACTCACACTTGGACAACAGTAGAGAATGTGAGCTCACAAACACACCAACTGAGTCAAACACACTGAGCTGTAAAATAGTATTGGCAAGCAGGACTTAATAAAAGCTCGTTGTTAAACTTTCACTTAAATGATCTACAAGAACTTTTGTCAAAAACATCACTTTACTTTTCCAACGAAACAAATGTTTCCTTTTTTTAACTCACACAATCAGATTTTCTAAGATCAATTCAATTTGATGAGAAACGCAGCAGAATCTGTTCAAACAGATGGTCTTTTTCCCAGCATCCAAGTGGTGAGAGAGTGTGTTTACCTGTGTGTGTGTGTGCGTGCGTGCGTGCGTGCGTGCATGTGTGTGTGTGCGTGCATGACTTAAATCAAAGAGGGTTCATCAGGATGCAGGTTCCACCTTAATAATGTACAGTAGTTTAGTCAGTAACAAGCAACTCAGCAATAACGTGTGAAGATAATAATAATAATTGTGATCGGCTCTTTGATTGCGTCAGAACAGAAATAACCAAATCAAGACAAGTCCTGAAGTATCCGTTCTTTCCTGATGAGTAGGCGTTAACCCTCTGAAGGTGAAAGTCGCTGTGAAGAGGAGGGGAGTAACATAAGAAGTGAGTGAGATGGTCAAAATCATTATAATACCTCGATGCTGTTGATCAGCTCCAAGTAGCGCAGATCTCTGATTCTAATGAAGGCCTGAAAAATAAATGGACGACAAGTTATTTCATGTGTCGCTGAAGTGGTTTCTTTACATTGCCTGCTTCTTAAAGAGTCATTAACCTAATTCTTTGTTGTTTCCAGCTTAATAATCTCCTCAGACTCTGCATAGAAGTAAAATCTCTAGCAGTGTTTCAGGCCGCTCGTCTTGGAAGGAGAGCACAGGACACTGGTGAGTTACTCACAAGCACCGATTGCATCCGCGTTTGGAGCTAGTTGCTGGGATATGTTATCAAGGAAGGGGCACTATTTTCCAACTGCAGGCTTGAATACAGGAAGCATTTGTCAGAGTGTCAGAGAAAAGCCTCGGCATGAAGTTTACCAGAGGGGAGGACGGGGTGGTCAGCTGATTAGAAGGTGCTGGAGTTAGGAGAGGAGCTGTGCATTACGACAGCTGCCTCCAGGCTCAGCTGAGGACGGATGAATGAGACACCCTGACAACGCGCTGGGAAGAGTCACAGATCCTCGGTAATGGATTGGTCTCCACAGGTTTGTGTGATCGGTCTTGCTGAGTTAAGGAATCATAAAGTGTGTTGGACTCAACTTAAAGATAATTTAACACACAAACAGCGTTCTGCTGCCATGAAGCACATAAACATGAATGGGTTTGGAAGCAAAATGCAGAGCTCACTGCTCTTTATGTGAAAGCACCAAACAGCTAAACTGGACCATAAAGAGAAAAATATATCCCCTCGGACATTTTCACATGAAATGAATCCCCTTATTACTAAAGCAGGAAAGTGTCTGAGACGCCAGGGCAGACAGAGAAAAAGACTTTTTCTTCTGTTAAAACAAAACTGGAAATTCTAAACACTAGAGTAGTAACAATAGGTCAGTGGTGCTGATATGTTACAGATGTTACAAGTGCTCTCAGCTGCTGCAGCAGAACGTTAGCAAAGCACACGAGGAAAGTCTTTCATCCGAGTAAAACCAGAGAATCTGCAGCACTTGGAGGCATTTAAACACATTTATGGATGTATTTAAATACAAAAAAAAACATGGTTGAGTTGTTTATTTAGTCGGATTTTAGTGTTTGATTTTAATGAAACTATAAAAGTGATTTAATGGCAACAGTGTGTGCATCCGACTGACCTTTTTGTCAGTTTCGAAGTCAAGTCCCTCCAGAGCTTCTGTGGCCAAATCCTTCCAGTCACTCTCCGTCACACCGAGACAGGCGATCTGGTAGGCCGCCTTAAACAGCTTCCTTTCCAGATACTGGTACATGGGTGCCGACTGGGCAGAGCAAACAAATGTAAAAAGTATTACAGAAATCAATCAACAAGAGGTAGGAAATAAATTACATCTTGTCTCGTTTACTAGAACAAACTTCCAGATGTATAATTAGTCTTTTTTGTGCAAATGAATGCAGATATATTTAAGATTGCTGACTACAGCGAGAAAAAGCAAAATGGAGCATCAGCATGATCTCTATTACACCAGGCAGACGATACACAGCCCACCTGTGGCACCTCGATGGCAGACATCGAGTAAACGTGGAGGCAGAATATCTTAGAGCCGTTGTAGCCGACCATGAAGCCTTGCATCTTCTGTTGGTGAACTGGAAAGTTGCTCGCCTTGATGTTGAGGTAGCCATTCCCAGAGAAGCACAGCATGTCTTCACACTGGGTGTTCCAGGCCACGCTGTTAGCGTTAGGCTCCTACGAGGAAAGCACAAGGGGATACGGGAACTGGAAGGTGCATAAGGTGGATGTAGAACAAACACCGAGCTGGGAGTGCGTCTGTAAATCAGTTTGTTTCTGTGCTTTAAGCAAATCTTTATCAAGTGTGTCTTGTTCTCGGTTGCGTCTCTGAGGTGGATTTTAAATCTATTAAATGTGGTTTCATGCGGCGTGCCCACCTGAAAGAGCAGGTCTTTGCTGTTAATGTCATAGACCATGAGAGAGTTATGTTCATCCACCACGGCCAGTTTATTGCGCGAGGCGCTCATGTCTAAGCAGCGAACGGACGTCGACAGCTTCAGCAGCGTTATGGGAAAGGGGTTGTCAACAAAGATCTCCAGGATCTACATCCCAAAAACAGTCCCAAGGCAGAATAGGATAGGAGAGCAGATGGATGGTTAGCCATGATCACGTAGAAAAAAGCTTTATTGATGCTCAGATTCCAGGAGCACAGCTGCCATTTTATGCATTTCTATACTCACAGCGCCATTCTTCAGCCCCACGAGCAGACCCTCTCTGCCTGGTGGACCACCGATCACCTTGATGTAACGAATCAGAGATTCCATCACCCATTCTTTTTCCTTGATGCTGGTGAAGGACAGACACTGGAGCCTCTTCTCCTGCACAGAGCAGAGGAGGTAAAGTGAAACCGTAATTATTCACCAAATACAAACCCTGACTGATTCAGTACGGCAGAATCATTGAGGTGTATTCCTATATCGTCTCACAGGCTGTTCATCTTGGCAAAACAAGCTCGTATAAGTCAAACGATTTCTAACATGTTGTACTTTTAAGACTCTGCAAACAACATTTCAGTGTAAGAAAGCAACCCTATAAAAGTAACGACTGTTTGATCGTGTGGAGCAGCACGTATATAAAGTCTGCACGTCCTCTGGTGTATGAAACCTGAGCATGCCCAATAGAGAGATCTAAAGCACTTCTGTCACAAAAAGATGGATTTAAAAGGAAATAACCCTTGTACTATGGCTGCTGCTTCTCCATACCAGACAGTCAAATACAGAGACGAAAAGCAGACCCCCCCCCCCCCCCCAATATACCACACAACGTTTTAAAACATTGGTCCAGCCTCCTTCCTTCATATGGTCTTATTTTATCCAGAAAGGGGAGGCACTGACACACAAGTAGACACGTGCAGACGGAACAGGGCAGGAGCATCTGTGTTGTGTAGGTCGGTAGTACATGGCTGAACTTTCATCATATTACTGGTGTTCTAATATCTCTGCAGACTCGTGCGCAATCAAGTGTACATGACTGTAAATTACAGAAAACATCTGAGGTTTGAAGAGCTCAGGCCAGGATGACAAACGAAAGGAAGTCACAAACGCCTGACCTGACACAGAATGATGTGTTGGGAGCAGACCACCAGCAGGTTGCATTCAAACTTCCTGCAGATTTTCTCCTTGACGCGGTAGCGCATGTCGGATGAGTCGTCTGTGTAGAGCTCGTAGATGGTGATCTTCTCAGGGAGCTGGATGGCGAGGCGGTTTCTGTAGATGGCAATCTTCTTCACCAGCTCACGGCACTTGATTCTCACTGGGGGGAAAGATCAGAATGTGTAAGAGCAGATGCATACAAGAAATCGGATACAAGGAAAATTTAGAAATTTGTTATAATTTGCTTGTTCCAACGAAGAAGAATGTGGAAGATTTGTTCTCAAAAACTAGATGACCTTCTTTAGGATAAATAGTTACATTTAAAAACCACAACAAATCATCTATATTTTAAAGGGACTTTACGGACTTTTGAATTTTTATGCTCGCGATTGCCCCCCTCAGGCCAAAAGCGTAACGGCAGCTTCAATAGTAGGCTCGTGCACGAGGCATGCATGCTGTACGTGCACACTCCTTAACAAAAATAACAGCTGAGACAGTCCCGTGTGTGTGTGTGTGTGTGTGTGTGTGTGTGTGTGTGTGTGTGTGTGTGTGTGTGTGTGTGTGTGTGTGTGGCTCGGAGGACAGAGGACAGGAGAACGCACAGCTAATTAATTAAATAATTTGGTTCTGTAGCTTTCTCTTCAGCACAGCCAACAAAGGTTTAAGATGGGTCAGTCTTCCTGCATGCTCAGATCATTCCCTTCCCTTGCTTGAAAAATTGTTCCAAAATGAAAGTTGAACCCACATCTTTTTTATCTGTGAATTCAATGCCGTTCGGCAAGTCTCAAATAAACATTTGGGCATCTTACTGTAAAAAAATATACCATTAATGTAACAAAGAAACTCTAAATAAACAATGTTCACATCCAGAATCGAACCCAGGTCTTCTGCATGAGAGTCAGACATCTTACAATGTGAGCTACACTCTAGTAACATTTATAGTATCTGTAACATTTATATCCTTGATGACACCTGAAACAACATCAAACCAAAGAACAGTTCGGAGTGAAAATGGCTATTTTGTTGCTAATTTGCAGGAAATATCTAGAAGAAAGTAGCTAAGGGTCCTCAGAAATGTAGCTAGCTTTGTCACTAGGCGTTAGGAACAGCGACAGAGTCACACTGTCTGTCTCTCTGCTGCTAAAGCTACTGATAGCAAATGCTACGGTCGATGCCTGAGCGTGAACGCGCATGAAGCAGCCTGCTCGACCCGAGCAGCTCTCTTTTTCTGTGATTTTACAGAAAAACAGGCCATCACAGTAAAAATGCCAGGGCTCATTCTACAGGACCAGGACATTGCAGGAGAATGTATGAAGAAGACATTTATTATTTCTATACATGTTTTGGCTGTCAAACTTCCATAATGCCCCTTTAATTATGATTCGCAAAGCCTATCAGATTTTTATCCTAAAGGCAGAAATCCAAGTGTTTGGGGAGAAATTTTGAAAACTTCTTGAGCCGCTAGTCCAAAACAGCACCTTTTTGCTCCGTGATGAGGTGCTGGACGATAACGTCGGTCATGCTGTCTCTGTAAGCATAACGGTCCTTGTAGAGGCCATGAACTGTGCTGAAGTTTAGCTGGTAGCAGGTGATGGTCCCATCCTGGCAGCCCAACACCTAGATAAAAGACAACAATGTAGCGGTACATCCTATTAACACCTCTAAGAAAAGACTGAGGGAGTGGGAAAATGTTCCTGTTGTTAAAGCGTCTACACTGCAGAGCTGAGAGAATCTGCCAGAAACCAATTCTCTCCTGTGTGGCTCATCACTTTCGGTTAAATATAGTGAGAGGAAAAGCTGTAAAAGTGTTAGCGTAAAATGAAATAACTTGTGTATCCGTGTAGTTTAGGAGGAGCTGTGCTAACACAACAACAAAAGAAATGTAACTTTGGCACTCACAATGTTACAGCGGAGCTTTTTGCATGTTTTGCATTATATTCTCACAATGACATGTGCTTATATTCAAGGGTGGATAATGAGGAGTTTTAGGCTTGTGGCTTCACAAGAGTGCAGACCCACCACTGAGTTGGAGTCAGGCTTAACTCGACACGTCCACACCCATGACGTCTGCTCTCCAACAGCTCCTAGCCTCACCCCATCTTTAGTATAGAGGGACACCTGTTTGTCAGATCCGCCCATCACTATATACTCGCCCTTGGAGAAGTAGCTGAGGCAACACGGGTCATAGTTAAGCATCCGATCTTTTCCAATCTAAGAGAGAACAAAGAGAGAACGTTAAAACCGGAATAAAACAAGCATTTTATATATATATATATATATTAATGGCCCAGGGGCCTGAGCCAACCCTTCCCACTGCCTGGGCCACACACTTCAAAGCACATTCAGCCATCTCTTTGAGTCTGATGAAAAGAAAGACAGAAAAGAAAGGGGTTCTCTCGTTTTAAAAGCCTCTATTGTATTAGAGTTCAAAGTCCATTTGCGCAACATCAGGTCACCCGGTCCTGTCCATCTGTTTTTCCTCACTGTGCACAAAAAAGCCTCCTTGACAAATCTCCAGCTATTTCTCTGTCATCGTGAACAATCCCTGGTGTTGTAATCAAAACACGACGGCCGTTTAAAATGAGAAATGAGCAGATGAGAACACACACAAGCATAATTCATTCAAACAGAGACATAAACAGTGAATATTTTTCTACAATGACAGTATTGTCTAAAGAGAATAGAAGAAAGAGCTGTCGTTAACCCTTTCAGGTCCTGGTCAACCATTTAGTGGAGCAAATTTAGTCTTCAAGGCTTACTGAAGCATGTTTAAGTGACGGTGCACACCCAGTATGATTAAATATGGCAATGTTTGACTAAAAATGTAATTATTGTTACTGTATATTGTTATTAAAATGACTTCATTAACGCCTTACATCACATTATGTCTCTTATTGTCCTAGTTGAAGAAAAGAATTCCCTAAAAATGTGTATTGCTTTTTTCTTGGTGTGCATCACATGATTACTTATAATAACCTGTTATGATTTAAATGCATCCAACAGGAAACAGATCCATAGCTCAGTTAATGTGTTACATTAGTGTATTTAACACAATATTACTTTTAGTAATATAATGCAAGTTATTGCACAATGAGTGTTAAAATCTAAGTTTTTCCATAATGACAGTCTGCCTTTAATCTGTTAAATGTTATGTGTTCTTATGGAAATATGGTGATGTGAAACCATGTTTGCTCCGAGAGCAGCAAATACATTTTAACATCAGACAAAATGTAGTTTTCACATCATTATTTCACCTTAAAGACCTTTCTTTAGATTTTGTTTGGGGTTCTTTACTTTATGAATTTCTTCAAAGCAAGACAGAATCTCTTTTGTACGTTCTTGCTGTGTTTGTCTTCAAATTCCATTTTTGGTTCTTTTTTAAACACAGATGAGGTTTTTCTTTACCTTGCTGACGTTTCGTTTGCGGCTGCAAACATCCTCAGAGCTGACGCTGATGGTGGCGTCACTTCCGCAAACGAAACGTCAGCAAGATAAAGAAAAACCTCATCTGTGTTTAAAAAAGAACCAAAAAGGGAATTTGAAGACAGAATGTGTTGCTTTTTAAGGTCTTTTAGCATATTTCATGATGTCAGACAAGTTCTATTGAAGTGATTTCTTGATTCTACTGTGTGGGCTAATATTTATAATAGTGATGCACCGATATGAAATTCTTGGACCGATACCGATATTAAGATCACTGTTATGGCGATATTATCGATATTTGCCAATAAACTGACATTAATGCTTCTAAAATCAGCAGATCTTGTATTGAATGAAAATTACTGATGCTGAATTTGCATTATTTTGTACACACAACACACACATTTACGGTTCTGAGAATATTTCATTCACTGTTCACATGAATAAAAAAATCACACATCACCCCCTCACCCTCTGAAACAGGCAAACAAATGGAGATGAGATGGAAAAAATATCGGTTGTTAATATTGGCCCGGTTTTATTTATCGAACCGATACCAACATGCTAAAAAAATGACTACCATCTGCCGATACCGATATTGATGCCGATATATTGTCCAGCCCTAATTTATAAGGTTAATCACAATTAATCCATGACTTGACAAGAGCCTGGTTGGTTTGGTTAGCTGTTGTTGTTCTCAATAGGTGAAATCGTTATGTGAAAAATTTATTTTGTACCTGATAATTTTATCTAGGTCTGATATTGAAATTTGTTAGTTGATCTGAAACATTAAGCATGACCAAAAACAACACAGTGCAGTTGTTGTGATATCTGAAATAAGAGTAATATGCTAGTTTTGAGACTCTCCACATGGATTTCTGATTTATTCACCTGCTTTCCACTGAGCTGGTAGAAAGAGAGCTTTTGACCCCAGTCTGCCACCGCCAGAATGTCACTGTGTTCATCCCTGCGAAATGAAAAGACCACAGACTTAAGTGCTCAAGACAACCGTCTGTGCTGATGGGGTCTTTGGCTGTTTAAGTGAAAATGCCAGAGGAAACCAGAGTGGCCAACCCTCTTTACGACTGAGACGTTTTCCGCTGGAAGTGACAGAGCTTTATGTTTTCTTTCTGATAGGTTTTAATTGTATGTCAACTCAAGACAGAGTATTGAATGACAGGATAAGCCCGCATACCCATTCACCCTGTCAAAAATGTCACAACACACCTTAATTCATTCACAGGAAACCCAATCCCAAGCAGCTCAGACAGCCCTTTCCCCAGCCCGACACTACGCTCTCTCGACTGATAATAACTGATGAAGCATCTTCTTGATAACTTGCTGCCAATTTTAAGTTACTTATCCTCCTTTTTAGATTTTCTTAATTCTTTCTTATTCTTTAAACAACATTTTAGATGGGCCACTATAACAGCTACAGCAGTGCTCCTGACTTTGCCTTAGAGCAGGCGTGGGGAACCCAGGTCCTCGAGGGCCAGTTCCTGTATGTCTTTGCTCCAACACTTCTGGTTCAGTGGTTGATTCACCTGTTCAGCAGCTCATCAAGCTCTGCAGAAACCTGTTAATCACCTGCTGTTGAAATCAGGTGTGTTGAAGCAGGGTTGAAACTAAAATATGCTAGATAGCGACCCTTGATGGGCCAGAGTTCCCCACCCCTGCCTTAGAGGGTAGCATCCTCTCCCATGTCAACTACTGCCACCTGCTGGCTGCATGAAAACATGACCTAAGATCACATAGATATGGGCAGTAGTACAACATATAACATCTTCATGAAAAAAAGCATTTGTATTTGGCTTCAGTAACATGATTTTATAATAATATTAATATTAATGACCAACATACTTGGAGGGATTCCACGCTATGGACCATATAGGAGAGGAGGAGCCTCCAGGACGTTCTATTTTGACCTTCTCCTCTCCATTCTTGTTACGTATGCTCACCACCCCATTCATCATGCCAAGTGCAAGGTACTGCCCATCGTTTGTCCACCTGCAGCCACAACAGACATGGATGCACTGCAGAAAAACTCGCTAGAGCAGAATATTACAGTAACTTACCCACAACATGTTACTTTGCTGCTGACTTTATGTTTATTAACAGATTTTTGCTCAGGAGACCACAGGCCTAAAAGGCAATGCAACAGCATTCAGTTCACCAGGTTGCATTTAAAGTGCATTATGCAGAATATTTAAGAGTCTGGTGCAGATTTAAAAAAAAAGGTGTACGCTCACCAAAGTCACCAGATGAACAGGAGGCAAGTTGGTGAGTGATCGGGTTGTAAGCAACACACTGGATGGAATCATTGTGACTGCAAATTAGGACAAAAATAGGAAAATAGTGTTAAACAGTAATATTTTACAGAAATGCTGGGAAGATGTCTGAAATGCAGCAAAAATATGTAATTTAGCAAGTTGTTTGCTTTTGTTTTCACAAAATACTAAGAAAATATTCTACATTTTTAGAATAACTAAACACGTTTAAAATTTAAACATATTTAGAAGAAAATGAACTAATGTAGACTTTAATTTGCTGGCAGGACACTGATTTAAAAAAATCTTCTACTTTTAATTACGTGAATGCTGGGTATAGTTGATCATTGCAACTGTTGCAGTTTTGCAGGATAAATGTGTGTCGTGTCTAGCAGAGTAGAAGATCTCAGCTGCTCAACAGTCCGTGGTCATCACATCTGATTCACCTCTCCGGGATGTGCCATACATTTTTAATAGGAGGCAGAGAACGGAACAGTCCGGCACACGCCCCTCAGAAGCCACACTGGTGTAAGTCATGCAGAATGAGAGTTGGTGTGAAATAACACCAGAAGTCCCAGTAAGACTTTGCCCTGATGCTGCTGGTGCACGTCTTCTGCACGAAATTCTACTTTTGCATCAGTATCACCTTTACAGAAATACACAGCACACTCATATGATCACAGTCTTTGGGCTTTGCACCTTTTCCTGATGACAGACTAAATGGTTATTTTACTTGTTCGGCACATAGAACCCAGTCCCTTTTCTTATAACAAGCAAGCCGAAAAATAACCTCATCAGCAGATGTCGAACATGTGAACGCCGTCAGAGGATTGGGTGCTGATTTTGAACAGAATGATTATATTTCTTCTTCTTGCTGAATAAAATAACTAATTGTGTTTCTGGCTGTAAAGGGCATCATGATCTGAGTAACAATGCTTTTTCCAAGTGACCCTCCAGAGGAAATACTGATAACGGTTTTACTCCCTAGGGCTCACTGGTCCATCTGACAGCAGTTTCCAACCTTGGCCTCTACATTCAGATTTCTCCACCAGATTATTCACTGTTATTGCTAAAAGAAAAACCCCTCAGCTCTTGAAAAATCATATTGAGAGCTATTTCTAAAAAACTCAATGACCCTCTGATAGAGTTTGACCTAAAGCATTGAGTGATGGTTGTTGGTAATGATAAATTGGTTGTTAGATGGGATGCTAGCTTCTTCCAGAAAACTTCTGTAAAACACTCTCTTCGTCTCCCTTCAACCTGTAGTTTGAGGTGTGTTGCTGGCGTGGAATTTGCGATTTGTTTGTATTTTCTCAAATCAGTCATGGGTTTAGTCAGTGATGACACTGAAAACTGTTTCTGTTACAGCACAATTTAATACATAAATCACAGATTTTTTAATTATTTTCAGAAAACTTCTCAATATATTACTGTATTCAAACCATTTATTTTGTGGGTATAGAGATCTTAGAAAAGTAAATAATACCAACACACTATTATTTAAAAAAAATCATGGGGATTATTTTGTATTACAGGAATGACACTTACGTATATTTTAAAATACCCTCAAGTTTAGATGTCCAGATGATGATGCTTTTGTCAGCTGATCCCGAGGCAAACCTTTTACCTGGGGAAGAATACTATCGTTAGTGACAGGGAAAAAATACAAGTGATACTAGAAACTTGATCAAATAAGCCAAAAAACACTCAAGTACCATCCTTGGCATAAGCCACACAGTACACTGTGTCTTTGTGTCCTTTTAAAGGTTGGATAATGGCTCCATCTGCTGCATCACAGACCTGCAAAGAGAAAAGATCATTCACAATAATGATCCATTCTCTCCTTTGCTGCAAAGATAAAAGAGCATCCTCACCAGCACACGATGCCCTGTAGCTATTATAATCTGACTGCCATCTGGCTTGAAGGCAAGGTCATAAACACTGTGAAAAGAAATTTGTGTTAAAACATTTTTAAATGCATTGATAAGTCCATCAGCAATAGCATGGAGGCTAAATCAATCCCAAAAGTTTTGTGATAAAGGTTACTTTTTAGTCCAGACCTCTAAAGTCCTTTAGAGCGATATTTCTCTGTGCATGTCCAAAATAAAGCTTACGTGTACAAAAATGACACAGATCACAACAGTCAGAAAGAGCAGCTTGATCATAAGTAGCTATAATTGAGAACGTGGCTGTGGAGTAAAAGCATTGTTGATTAATCAAAATAACTTCTTATATTTGAGAAAGGCACAAAAGGTGTTGGCAGATGCAAAGGCATGCAGCTTTTGGATTATTGTGTCCCGGAAAAGTGAAAAGCAGCTGAAATTGATTGCATGTCTTTTAACAATAGAACTGAATCCCCTTGGTCAAAAAAGTTTTTGCAGATTCACAAGCAGAATCAGACTGATCAAAAATAATAAAAGAACAAGTTAGACGCTGTTAGAGTCGAAGCTGGTGGCTAGGAGGACCACACAACAAAAACAATTAAAACAATAATCTTACGATTTTTTAATATTCCACAAACACAAAGCTTTCTGTAAATAAACACTGGCAGCATAATCCGGTAAAAATGTTTCATATACTAGTTGTAGCATCGAAGAACTGCGGTCAAGTGAGTCGAAACATCATAAGCTAGCTTACTTAACAGTAACGTTTCACCCGACCCGAGAGGTCGCGTTACATTATTAGAAAAAATATGTTTTATAACTAATATACAGCGAGATAAAATACATATTTTTTTAAATAAAAAAAAAGAATGGCTGGAGGGCTAAGTGTTAGCAGGCTTCCTCTAGTTTACATAGCAACCACCGTTGCTAGGTTGCTACCCAGCTAATGAGCTAGCTTTATCTGAAGGATAACATAATAATACTCTTGCCACCACTTACCGTTCACGAACTGAAGCTGTCCATGAGTGATTCGCCCTCATCTTCACCTATAATTGCACATCGTTCAAAATATTTTTGAATCAACAAGTAGCTATTACAGCTCGTCTTTTTTTTTCTTCAATGGAAGGATTTGGTCACACTGCGCAAACTCGTGGTTTGTTCCAGATCTTCTCAGAGGTCGGGATTTCTTGGATTCATGTAGAAAAAATAACCAAATACCAACCAAACAAAATATAAAAAAACATTGAAATTTAGAAATACAGTTCAAAATGTGGGACTTCTGAAAAGTAACGACCTCAATACTCAATAATCCAGGCTAAATATAACATTAAATGTTAAATAAATAAACTTATTTGATATTTTATCGGCTTCCATCGTATTAATAATTAGTCGCACGCAGTAACATACAAGCCCTGTTGGTGAACATATTCATACAGTGTTAGAAGACATCCAATGCAGAAAAATGTGTTGTTCTTCGCTCGTAGTGTTGGCCCGATTAAAGAGTAGCAAAGGTTTTGCCGCTAGGTCCGATTTTCGTTGGGACACAAATGCAGCATGTCTGGTGATTTGTAGGTCAGCACCATTAAATTGCCGGCTACCGTAGAGTTGCTCCGCGTAGGCGGAGTTTGTAAAACCCACCCCACGCAGAACCCAGAAGTACAAGACAGAAGTAGCTTCATCTCCTCGCATCCCCCACAATGAACAGAAAGCGTATTTATTCCTGTTATATATATATTTCTAATGCACGTATATCATCTTCGCCCGTCAGGACTTCCAACCCGCTAACCCGCTAGAAAAGGAGCGGATCCACTTCCTGCATGCCTGCAAAACTAGTTCCGCTCAAATGTTTACATCGGGAAACAAGCAGTATGCACACTACAGACTCCTATTTGGCTAAATAAACTAATATCAATGGTGGCTGGTGATACTTTCTAAATAACACGGTGAGTTTTTTTTTTATCTGCTGTATGTGTTACTGCTGCAAATTAAAGGCAAAGATGACAAGAAACGCGGCTCTTCTACAACCCAAATTTCATCATTGACTCAACTATATATTAAGTGCATCATACTGTGAAAAGGAGCTCAGCGGCAGAATGGATGTTAAAAGCCCCAAGGAGGAACCGTGTGACCCAATGCCCCATGGGTGGATTAGAGAAGTGAGGCAGAGAAGAACAGGCAAGACAGCAGGAAAATTGGATGTTTACATAACAAGGTATCTTATTTTTTCTCCACCCTGATATTTAATCCTAGATCATGTCTAAATAATGTTTCTGTTATTTAAGTCCTGCAGGGCAGAAATTCCGCTCAAGAGCATCCTTGCATGCATTCCTGTTAAAAGGTGGAGGAGTAAACCTGGACATGAACTTTTTTGATTTTACTACATCCAGAGATGAGTTACCTAGCTCATCATCACTTCATTCTGAAGAAAAGCAGAAGAGAGGGGAGCAAAAGGGAGCAGGTGGGTGTAAGGAGAAGATTGATGAATATCTGAACACTCCCTCACGTAAATCTAAAAGACACTCTTCCTCCTACAGAAGTAAAGCTAAGGACACTGTAGTAAAGATTGTAGAGAATGACTTGTTGTGCAATAATTTTCCAGAGATCTCTACAGATATAGAAAAGGTTTGCGAAGATAAACGTAAAGAGTCTGTGCAGAGCTGCTCACATGTTGCACCATCACAGTTAGTGGATGATGCACATTGGAGCAATCAGAGAACAGGGCTGCTGAGAGACAAGATACTCAGACTTGCTCCTGCCAGAAATCAACAAAACTCCTTCCCTCTTCACGAAAACAAACTGGCAGAGCTGCAGCCTTCAGCCCTAGCTCTGAATGCTGAAGCTGAGAGCATGAATGATGGCGAGAGTGCACCAGACACAGATGTTACACCGAATCACAGCGAAGGTGACAAGTCTAATTCTGAAGTGGCGGGTGATGCTGACAGTCACGAGGAAGAGGAGACGGAGGTGTTGTTACCTGACAGCATCACCAGGAGCAGCACACCCAGGAATAGTAAGTGTTATCCACACAGTCCGACGCCATAAGAAGACCTTATGAATCAGAATTTGTACTTTATTATGATGAAAATACCAGTTGCACTAATAACATATTTCATTTTAGATTTCAAGTTCGTCTTCTAATTTAGTTTCAAGAAGAATAAACAATGCATCAGTTTGACAAAACGATAACTGACGAAAACTGATTTCTTTACTAAAAGGCCATGATAGGGCTCCAGTTCTTCAGACACCAACGCATTAGAAGCCTAATGTGCCTGATCAGGTTCAAGGCTGGCTCCAGAAAAGCCTGCAGACCAGTACAATTGGAAGGAAAGAAAACATTGAAGAATATACAAGTTTCCCTTTTCTGAAAGTTTCTTGCAGATTAATTGGTAATGAGTAGGATGTTGACAGTATGCATTAAAGGTTCATTCAGGAAAAATGGCGTCTCTTCAAGCAAGGGTAGATCATATCCATTAGAACCAACTGAGTCTTTGGCATCTGCAGAGAGAACTGTGATTATTTCATCAGAACAAAACCAAAACTTTTACTGAATGATTAGAATTTTTGGTCTCCTACTGAGACGCATGATGCTGCTCTTAGAGTGGGTTAACTTCCTGCTGCATGAGCTGGGAAAGCTGCCCAGGAAGAGTCCGCCGCAGACTCAAACATGTAAAAAGGATCCTAGAAGCTGTCAGAAAAGCACCCTGACTTTAGCTTAACCAACAAAGAGGACGAGGTAGAGACGAGATATAAGGATGTGGATATCTTAGACCCATCCAGGAGCTGCACCGTACAAAGATCTCCACAATTTGTTGGATTACACGATTGACCATCACAAATACAGAGATTGTCAGTGAAAACATTACTTTTGTTTGTGTCTGCAACAATATTTAAATAAGTCACAGATTTAAGTTCAGGTTGTGTTTTTGAAAACCTCCTAATGTCTTTGTGACGGATTGGTTTATTAAAAGCTTGCTGTCTGATTATAGAGTCTAAGAGTTTGGAGAACAAGTGGAGAACAAGCCCTTATTTTAGCAAGAAACCTCTCCGAGAAGGTATAGTTTAAAGAAGCCATTTGAGTTTAGAAAGTCGCTCATATCAGAGTCAGTTATGTTTGTTGTTTAGAGAAATGTTTATTTTCTCTACTCAGGACTCAGCCCACCCAGGAGAAAGGCTTTTAGGAAATGGACACCCCCTCGATCTCCCTTCAACCTCATACAGGAAACCCTTTTCCATGACCCTTGGAAGCTCCTGGTTGCCACTATTTTTCTGAATAAGACCAGCGGTAGGACTGCACCGCAGCACGTTTCCACCTTCTGAGTGATGAACTTGAGTCGGTACCAAAGCATTTAATTATTACAGGTAAGATGGCCATTCCAGTGCTATGGCAGTTCTATGAGCGCTACCCATCAGCGGAGGTGGCCAGGGAGGCCGACTGGAAGCCCATGTCTGACCTCATGAGGCCACTTGGGCTGTATGAACTCCGGGCCAAAACAATCATCCGATTCTCAGGTGTGTGTTGTTGGTTTACGTTGTCCACTTCTGGTGCTTCTACCCTGTGACGCGTGCATGTTTTTAGCTCTCTTCTCTCCTGCAGATGAATATCTGAACAAACAGTGGCGTTATCCTATTGAGCTGCATGGCATCGGCAAGTATGGCAACGACTCCTACAGGATCTTCTGTGTTGAAGAGTGGAGACAGGTGCATATCTAATGAGACTAACTATAACTTCATCTTGATCAAAACTAATCTTGAAATCAATATTTTATGTTCAAGGTGACCCCTGAAGATCACATGTTGAACAAATATCACGCCTGGCTGTGGGAGAACCATGAAGCACTGGGAATCTGAGTTCCCAGCGTGATGATGGACCAAAGGTTTTAGACTCATTTATTCACTGTAAAACTATTTAACCCGATTTGTTTACTTGTACTTGTGTTTAATAAAACATTTTAAAGGTCCTAATAATTCACGAGTCACAATCATTTTGTTGTTTTTCTCCATGAGAACATGTAGACATGTCCTCTGTCTGTAGCTGGTTGGTCTATTGTCACAGGCTGATGATCTTTTCAGCAGCTTTCTTTTATTATGGGGGATAACCAGACTCCCAAGGCAACCGTTGCCACTGCTAAACACCGAGTTCATGCACTGGCTTGTCGGGGTTTAATCTATAACTAGTGGCTCTGCAGATATGTGGATCTTTTTCTAAGATTCAGATTTGATTTAGATACCTGCAGACTCAGGATTCTGGAGTTTGAACACAACACTGCAAGATACGACCATGTAAGAAAAAATGTTTAATTTTTTATAGAAAATACTTTATTTCTGCGTGCATCTTCTTCAGCGACCCTCTCACAAGCTTCCACATCTACGTGTTCTCCTGGTGACTTGCCTCCTGTCAGACAGAGTCACAACTTCAGGCTCCCTCCAATCACCTCAGCCATCTTCTCAGATCCGTCCTGCCTGTGGAGAACCAATCAGGTGAGCAGTAGTAGAAGGTCCGGTTGGTTTATGCTTGATCTGCAGACTCAGAACATCAAGCTGTAATCCACGAATCTGCTCCTTAAAGAGCATCCCAAGACTGAACCCTTTGCACCCACATCTGGTCCCCAAGCACCTGCTGTTCACCATCACAACCACCAGAGGGCGCTAATGATGCAAAGAAAAGAGCTCCACAGGTGAAAACTGCTCAGGTGTGAATGAATATTACCTTTGCTTTTAAATGTCAGAGTTGAAATGAGATGCATTTGATGTGTCAGGTGTCATCAGGTGTGGAGAAAACCTTTTTATGGAACCGCTACAGAGAGAGAAGAGTACAGGTAAAGCTGTCACCCTGCCCTGGTCAGGCCTTCCACCTCATTTAAGAGACTGCTTTATCTGCAGGAAGGAGATACGAAAGCTGCTAAAGAGGCAGATGGAGGAGAAGAGCGCACAAGTGAAGCTGCAACGAATCAGTAAAGCGAATGAAGCTGAGCATCTCCTAGAGGTGGACCGACTCGCTCTGTCCAGTGAAAAACAGCAGAGGATTCAGCACAGCAAAGCATTGACAGCCTACAGAGATGAGAACAAGCGGGTACAGCCCCACATATACATAATGCATCTGAAATTAATGCTTTCTGTGTCCTAAAGGGTCCTGGAAATGCTTCCTGAAGCATGATCTCAGGTTGCAGCAGAGCGACTGGGGCTTATTTCCTCGTCTCTGGGTTGTTTGTCTTTATGTGCATAGCTAATGGAACGGAGCTGGAGGGACAGAGCGCAAACACGTTCCCAGGAGGCCCTGAAAGAGAGAGAGCTGCTGCACCTCAACCCCATTAACTGGAGTGGAACACTGAAGTAGTCTGAACCTCTCCAGCTCCAAGGAGGCCTGATGGATCGGTGCTGCCTGAATACAAAACACAGCAAGAAGCCCAGAGATCAGATTTATTCTAATGAAACGAGTCTGTGAAGAGATCTAATCTAGGGACAGATATATTTATATAAAACAAATTAGGCAAACTACAAACCCTGAAAGGGCTGACATTGTCAGGTTCGGTGGGCTGAGCTGGAGTGGTTATGAGACCCAGGCGCGGAGAGAGTGGTGGATGGAGACTGATATGTGGCAGCGTGGGAAGTTCTCTTCCCGTATGGTTTGTAGAGTTAGTGTCTTAGGTCTTAGAATGGCTTGGCGTCTATCGTTAGATGATGACTGAGTGCCGGCTCCGCTGTGACAGGTCCTTAAATAGGCTCAGCGGGATGACGTCACCGGGAAGCGTCGGTGACAGGCATGCTGGGAACTGGAGTGCAGCGCCAGCCCGGCCCGCAGAGGAGGTTAAGAGGAGGAGTTCATGACAGACATCCTCTCAGAGGAGCTGTGTTTAAAAGTCTGGTGTTGTGATCAATTATGGAAGCACATAACATATTATTATAGAAGGGTTTCGCCCTTGACGTTTGGTTTAACAATCGACGTTTGGGACAGCAGTATTCTCTGGAGGTACAGCGGGTTGTCCAGTAATCTGAAGGTTGTACGTTTGATCCTGGCTCCCTCCAGAGAATACTGCTGTGTCCTTGGGTAAGACACTATACCCACCTTGTCTGCTGATGGTGTTCAACAGGCCTCGCCTCTGTCACCATAGCTTATCATCACCAGCGTGTGAATGGGTGAATGACTGTTGTGAAGCGCCTTGGGGGGTTGTAGAACCCTAAGAAGGTTCTATACAAATATAGACCATTAACAATTTAAATAAACAAAAATGGTTAAAAATAAATGATCCTAACATTTTCTACCATGTTTCAGTTCGTTGTAATGTTTTGTAAGTGGTCACAATTAATAAACTGACAATAAGATATGAACATATTCAACAAGATATAAAGTTCCATAAGAATCATTCATATTATTGAACCTTTCATTTGAATCTGGAAATAGGTCATTTGGGCAGGGAACCAACACCAACCACTAATTTAACACAGAAGCAAAAATATTGTTTATTAAAATAAATGTGTTACTATATTTCTATGACTCATGATTTTACAGAATTAATAGATGCATGATTATTCAAGGTAAAATCAACTAAGCCAACAACCAACTCTGATGAAACATGACCTTGGATGTTATTAAGAGTCAAATAAGTGTCTTAGAAAAAAATGTGATGTCTGGGATAATAAGAATAATCTGGCAGCATTTAGTGATGTTATCAAGTTATCAGATTAATCATAACCCATCCAACGCCAGAGTGCAGAGACTACGGTACCCGTGTGATGGGAGTTCTCTGAGATCCAGCTGGCACAGAGTCATCTCGACAAGGCCAGTTGTTTACACTTCTGGGTGATGTGCAAAGGCTGTAGTCCCCTTTGAACTTGTACGGTCGGGGAGATAGCCCCAGGTGACTGCGGGCGGCTGATGGAGTTGTTGCAGGTTAGTAGTTGTTTTAGTTCCAAAAAAGAGTGGTTCCATGCCGCCAAAACGTGTTCTGTTGTGAGATGAGATCCATAACATTCATGGACTCACCCCTCTTGACTCATGATGGCCTGTTTTTGTGAAGTGCCTTGTTAGGGTTCTACAAATCCCCAAGGCGCTTCACAACAAAAAATTTTGTCCCAGGTACAGCTTGCGAGGCATTCATTCCTACCAGAGACCACTGCAAATGCATTGAATAAACGAGTTTCCTACACCTTTAACATTGAACGACTGGATGAAAAGTTATATCAGAATGTTGAAATCAATAATGAAAAATCTAATCAGTTGAATATAGCTTGTGGCATTCCTCAGGGCTCAATGCTTGGCCCTAAATTATTCACATTATAAATAAATGATATATGCAATGTTTCCGAATAGTTTAAATGTGTATTGTTTGCTAATGAAGCTCTGTATTGCTCAGGTAAAAACATGGAACAGCTCCTGACTACAGTGAAAAAAGCATTAAACATTAAAAAATTTGTTTGATATAAACAAGTTATTGTTAAATATAAACAAAAAATTTTTATTTTTGGCACAGACAAACAAAAAATGTGTCTAAAATCAGGATTAATGGAACTGAAATTGAAACCTTATACGAAAATACAGTTCTTATAGCGAAAATTGATTATAAGCTTAACAGGAAGTCTCATAAATCACATGAAAAAATGTCAGAAGTCATTTTTTACAAAACAAAGCATGTCCTGACCAAGAAAACATTACACACACTTAAATGTTCTCTGTTGCTTCCATACATGCCTTATTGTCTAGAGGTATGGGGCTAAGCATATAACACCAATACTCTTCTCAGTTTTGTTACAAAAAAGCTATAAGAATTATAAATATATCTAACTACATAGAACCAACTAGCATTTTGTTTATTAAAGAGCAAGTCACCCCAAAATCAACTTCTTTTTGCTGATAAACTACATAAACGAGTGTCTAATTGTGCTGTAGACAGGTGCAGCTATTAATTTTGCACTTCAATGTATCGTAGTTAAAATTTAAATGTTCTGCCTAAAACCGTCAGTGTTGCGCCGTCTTCAGGTAAGAACTCTGTACTGTATTTGAATTTAAATCTGCCACCACTATTGGCTAAGAGGTATGCTATGATGTTAACTGGTACATTATGATGTCACAGTGTTGTCAGGAGCCTGTGTGTGTATATTTGTTAGCGGCTCCGCCCTCTCGGTCTGTCAGGCAACAGCATTTGTTGCATTTTTCAAACACGAAGTGGGAGTGAAGTAAGTTTCGTGTAGGGGGTGACTTGCTCTTTAATTTGAATACCCTGACGTTTTATGATTTAGTCAAGTACAAAATGGCACAGATAATGTATAAAGCACAAATAATGTGCTTTGCTGCAGCACCCAGAAGCTGTTTGAAGTCGGAGACAGTCATTATGACTTAAGGGGACAGATTATTAAAAAACAAATAAACAGATGAGTTCACATGTCAAACAGCTATGACAGAGATTTAAAAAGGTGTAATTCATGATCCATGTTTAAAACTAGATAAAGAAAAGAGGAAAAATAATGATATTAAAACTCTTGCTTTGCATTGCTTATTGTTATGAAAATTAATTCAATGAATTTACTTTTCTAAGGTGGAAGGTTTTACTATTATTTCATTCTGTTTTCTTGTTTTGTTTTGTTTGTATGTTTTGTTTTACACTTTTGCTTTGAGCCTTATGTAAATGAGCTGCATGCTAAATATTTTACCTTAGAAGGGTTGGCACAATAAGCATGTGCTTCAGCCAGTCCCTTTTGACTGGCGATTGTCTTGTGCTATCTTGCTTGTGGTCGGCCTTTATTCAGTATTTATTGAGATATTTGAATGCTAATCTAAAAAATACTATTTGGAAGAGGAGATGACGATTTTTTTATTTGGCTGTGGGGGATTTCCATAGACAAAAAGCTAAAACTAAACCATTTATATAACAGCATTTTAGGCTGAAATTTTAAGTCATAAGTTTAGTTTTTGTGCTTTTTAATATGAAAGAGGAGGAGGGTGAGGAGGAGCAGCCTAACTCCAACCCTGATGAAGGTCTGAGTATCTCTGTGATGGTCTGTCTGCAGAGCTGGTGTCTACCCTCTTGCCTGGCGACTGGTGGTGGACATCAGCACCCTTGGACCTTACCAAGGAGACGCAGATTAGAAGATGTGTTAGTGAGTGAGTAGTCCATTAAGATATTTAAACCTTGTTTAAATAAACTGTTGTTATTATTTAGTAATGTGAGGCTTGTGAAGCATCACAGCCATTGTGCTCTCGGATGCTTTTTCTTTCCTTCCAGGAGACGGCAGACATCAGCATTGTTCCTCCCATGCATGTGCTCTGGATCAAAGGTATAGATTGAGGAAATGACCACTTGTCTGGAGGCTGACTGCCCCACAGCAGATCAGGAGCTGAACCATTCCAGCCAAACTCAGAACCTTCCTGAGGGCTTCAACAGCTGATCTACATGGATGAGGAACTTGTATTTGTTTATTTAGATTTTTTATATTATTTTAAAAATCTTTGTTCAAAAATACAAACTGTGGTGCCTGCAGTACACAGAATCGACCAGCAGGTGAAAATATAATCAGAATCAGAATAGATTTATTGCCATTGTCAGTGAACAAACAATTCACAAATTAGGAACTTGCTTCGGTACTAATGTGCTACACATAACATGAATAATAAGATTAAAAATAGAATAAAATATAATAAAAAAACTAGAATAAAACATTCAGCTATAAAAAATGGCAGGTAATGGTAACATGGCCGATAACGTGACGTGTCGAGTACAGAAGACGAGCATGGTTGTGTGTTTATAATATATTCACAAGTCTAACGGCAGATGGAAAGAAGCTGTTCTTATGGTGGGAGGTTCTGGTCCGGATGGACCGTAACCTCCTGCCTGAGGGAAGCGGCTAGAAAAGTCTGTGACCCGGGTGCGAAGGGTCAGCTGCTATCCGACCTGCACGCCCCCGAGTTCTGGAGACGTACAGGTCCTGGAGAGATGGAAGGCTGCAGCCAATCACCTTCTCAGCAGAGCGCACAATGCGCTGCAGTCTATGTTTGTCCCTCACTGTGGCTCCAGCGTACCACGCAGCGATGGAGGAAGTGAGGATGGACTCAGTGATGGCCGTGTAAAACTGCACCATCATCTGGGCCGGCAGCTTGGTCTTTTTCAACTGCCGCAGAAAGTACGTCCTCTGCTGGGCCTTTTTGATCAGGGAGCTGATGGATGGCTCCCACCTAAGGTGGGAATGTAAAATAATTCTGAATGTAAAAACATTCCTCATGAAGAAATGTTGTAAACGTAAACATGTTTTGATTTATGCTTTAATTATTATTATAAATTATAAATATTATTATTATTCTACCATTAGTTTCCCTCTTGTTGGTTTTAAATACTTAAATTATTTTTATTTTGACTAAATTGGACAACAATGAGGTTTATTATGACTTAGTGACTCAGTAACCATAACATTATTGAGCAAGTAATTATTTATATGTGTTGTGAGATAACCTTTTGTTCTTTCCAGTAGCAGATGTGTTCACTATCTTCTGATGCAGGCTTGAATTAAAAGATCAAGTTTTAGTTTTTTGTTTTCATTTATTTATTTATTTTTGTGCTCTTTTTACTTGTTTTATGTTTTGCTGCCTCAAAGTTTAAGAGATAATTAATCATATTAAACACATACTTGAAATGAGAAGATCTTGCCGGAGCATGTCTAGTATTCATTGCCATTAGAGTTTAACAGACACATGCAGAGCTCTGTTTTCCAGACACCCTCCCTTTTTCTTCCCACACAATCAGTGTTGACTGGGATGTTCCAGGCATCAAAGGAGCCTATGGAGCAGATGTTTACCTTAAAGGAATCAGATGCCTGGCAAACTGCAAAACATTGCTGTGCCAAGCAGAATTATTCCACTCCGCCTGTCATCATACTGTTGTCATCTCTGGATCTCATCATTGTCTTTAAAACAGAGTGATTGAGATTGGTAGAACCCATCGGGAGCTATGCAAAAACCTTTATTCATTTTTGTGTTATTGAGATGAAAGTAACAGAGTGCACACACACACACACACACACACACACACTCAAGAAAAAGCCTAAATAAGTGACGTTGCATCTTGTTGGTTGTTGTTTCTGACCTTGACGCTGGCTCCACTTAAATCAAGTCCGACAGCAGTTCCCGTGCCTCAGCCTTAGAGGAAGGAACTGTAGTTTAACAGAATAATATAGGTGAAATACAGACGAGGCCTTTCCGACATCAGGGCTTTCACAATGCAAACTAGGAGCTGCTTGATGATCTCCCTTGGTGACCGCCGAGGAAATGAAGGGCGACCCCAGGCAGAGTTACCAGCCGCCCCTAAAGGACTCTCAATGTCTCCTCTGAATCGTCGCGTGTGAGAAGATTTCCTGTAGCTCACTCTCTGTCTGAAAGTAACCGTATCCTCAAAGGGGTTCAGACACGCAACCCTGGTATGAAAATGTCACTGCACCTGTTGCTTCTGGGAGCAGTTTCCTTGGGTGGTTCTGCACGCTTTTACTTTGAAGGATTAAAGAGGAACGGTTTTACTTCTTACCTTTAGAAGAGCTTAAACAAAACAAGCTGTCAGCTGTTCGCTCGTGGGTCTGATCATTTCCTGCTAGTGTGACCCAATCACCTGAAGACACCAGAGGAAAGTGTTGCACTAATGAAGCTGTTGGCCCTTTTTTTCTGGGTGGATGATTTAAAGAACGATGGGTTAGCTACAGCTGCTATTTGCTTTAAGGCTGAGGAACGACACGTTAACAAGGAACACACTTCCTTCGCTTAGCTGTCGAACCCTCCACATAATTCCTCTCATGTGGGAACGTGACGTTAAACGGGGGTACCCCTCCGCGGCGAGCAATGTGAAGTCTGCTCGATGAGGCCTGCTCATGTTTGTCCCATTCAGTGGGCGGCAGTTGGCCTCCACAAATTCATGCGCACATAAATGTGTTAGCAGTCCTGACAATCCACAAAGTGATTCTCCACTTTGCGCCTCTGCTCCAAACCGTGATGTTGTTGTTCACAAGGACAACCAAGTCGCAGCTGCTAATGTGAACCGCCAAGGCGGGGTTCGCTCAGCTGTGCTTCTGAGGGTAGCCAGAACATTTCTGTGCTGGGCTCAGACGCACCTTCTGTCTGTAAAAGCAGTTTGCATCCCGGGCTTTTTGAATGTCAGAGCGGACATCATGTCCAGAGGTGGCCCACGTTACACGGAGTGGCGTCACCACCCTGATCTTGTGTCTCACATCGGGACAGTTTAGGGCAGGGGTGTCAAACTCATTTTAGCTCAGGGGCCACATTGAGGGAAATCTAGTCCCAAGTGGGCCGGACCGGTAAATTAAAAACAACTTCAGATTGTTTCCTTTGTTTTAATACAATCAATATAAAACAAGGCTGGAGCCTGAGGACAGTGTATCCAAAATAGTACAAGTACAACACCTGAAGTGTACTTGAAAATTTGAAAAAAAAAACAAAAAAATCAATAAATTAAAAAAAACGTGATTCAAAGAGCTTACAGATCACATGGCTAGATCAGTTTTATGCAGCACTTAAAGTATATTTGACTCATTTTACTTTACATCTTTTAGCTTTCACCAGCACATCAATATCAGAAGTCACATCCTGAGTGGCGGCCAACTTCAGGATGTGATTCAAGTTCTTTTATGAGCCATGAGCGCAACTTTGTTTTATTTATACTCATTACAGAGAAAACTTGCTCACAATGATAAGTTTATTTTCACTCTACACTGTAAAGTCTGAAAATAAAGTTTACACAACCATCTCGCAGGTCGGATTTAACCCGCTCGCGGGTCGGATTCGGCCCGCGGGCCGCATGTTTGACACCCCTGGTTTAGGGGCTGTGGATCTGCTTGCAGACTGTGGTTCTCTTTGAGCTTCGTTCGGTGTGGATGCTTTAGCTCACAAATCATGGCTCGGGCTCCTGCTTTACGCGTTTCCCCCGACTCCGCTCATTCCCAGCCTCTTGGTATGAATCAGTCAGGAACAGCTATCAATTATTCTGGTAGCCCCTCATCGCAGAGCGGCTCCTTGGTTTCTGGAACAGCAGCTGTTGGTGACAGCTTTAGTCCGTGAGGCAGACATCTTGTCTACTATTAAGACTAGGCTTAAAACATTTTTATTTGATAGGGCCTATGGTTAAAATCTGATTGTAAAGGCAGTTTAAGCAATTCATGGAGAAAAGAGTTTCCATTGTGATCTATGTGGTAAAGCATTCAGCCTAAAGGCAGCACTTAAAAGACACATGGAAATCCACACTGGAGAAAAAAAAATTCCAAGTGGGGGAATAGAGGGAGGTGGAGTGTACAGTCGGTAAAGACGCTCTCCCTTGCCCTGCCTCCAACATGCCTCCCTCTAAAAGGCTAGGTTATCCAGAGTTATCTCTGTAGTTATGCTGCTATAGGCTTAGACTGCTGGAGGACACACCGACCACTTTCCATGCTTGACTTTCTTCTACAATCTGCTCTTTAACTGTATTATTTCCTGCTATTTTAGCTGCTAACTTTATTTTTTCTCTGTTTTTCTCCCCAGAAGAAGCTACAATGATGTTCTGCTGAGCTGTGGTGCCCTCAAGGTGGGGGGCCATCGGCTTGAACACTGTTGCCGACCATTTAAACATTCTCCCTCTCCTGATCATAACATTTTACTTTCTTTGACATTGAATGTGCTACTACTAGTTTATCCGTTTAATTATAGATCCACTAGGATGAATACAATAAAGTTTATCTCTCACCAAATAGAATATTTACTAAGGCATCACAATGTAACCATAGAAACACTACTTGGTATATATGATGTGTGTGTGTGTGTGTGTGTGTGTGTGTGTGTGTGTGTGTGTGTGTGTGTGTGTGTGTGTGTCTGCTCTGTCTTCTCGATCCCCAGTGAGTCGTGGTGGATGGCTGCTTATACTGAGCCAGGATCCTCTGGAGGATTCTTCCTGTTACAGTAAAAGGGAGTTTTCTTCTCCACTGTCGCTAAATGCTTGCTTAGTGTGAGGATTTACTGGGTTAGGAAACTTTTTTCTGATTGGCTTGTATTGGAATGGTTACTGTGTGAAGCGCCTTGAGACGACTCTTGTCGTGATTTGGCGCTATATAAATAAACTTGAATTGAACTGAATTGAATTGAATTGACAGAGCGCCCGTGGCGCCAGTTTTGGAGAGAGGATGCGCTCCTGCATGTAGGCTGAGCCATCAGCCACCCACCAATCCTGGATCAACATCTGTGGGTTTGATCGCCGAGCGGTCATGCTCCGTGCCTCTTGGTCTGTCACCCGACGTGATCCAGACCATTCAGAATGCTCGCACTTCATCCACGGTGGTCTCTGTCATCTCACCTTTGGATTGAGGCTTTATCAGCAACAAGGTTGATGAGGATAACATTATATAACCTTATAAAACCATTATAAACATTTACATATAAAACCATCAAAATGAAAAGCTATTTAACCCACCCGGACCTGAACTTGTATTTTGTGTGTTTAAAAAGAAAAAACACTTCTACCCGTTACAAACTGGTGGACTCTCAGAAACACAAACAAAATATTGTACTAATGATAAAAACACTTTTTGACAAACTTCTAAAAAATAAATAAATAAAGGAAAATAATAAACTTAAAGTAAATATCAAGTGTTTCTAAATATTAAAAAATAACTAAGTTGAAGAAAATAAAAAATTAAAGTGCAAGAAGCCAATGTCCACAT
>NC_091755.1:54344984-54372484 GCF_043380555.1 Nothobranchius furzeri | reverse complement strand
GAAGAGTCCGAGCTGGTTTTACGCAGCGCGCGCGCTCCTGGACTTGTACACATGCTGGATTAAATGGTGGAACCAAACAGGACTATTTATACTTGAGACTTCCGAAGATGCAGTGCATTTATCTGAAACTTGGTAGTCGTGTACTTTTTTAATATTTGGAAGAAGTTTTAAATAAAATTTATTTTATCAGAATAAAAAGCATTTGTTCCATTTTATTCTTAGTTCTGGAGAAGCTCGAAAAACAAGTTTATTAATAAATAATAATAATAATAATAATCCTGAACGCTGTTCGGGATTCCTCCAGATCTGGTGTCCCTGACGGGTGTTTATTTCCTCCAGATCTCAGCATTGCAGCTCTTTGAGGTCTGTTTCCGATTAGTCACGGCAAATATAGCCCACACTTTGTCAGGATCCCCAACACAGCTGTTGGTGTGTCAGAGGAATAAATCACTGCTGTGGGCCCGGTGGACAGGGAGAGCTGGGGTGGGAGTTCAAAGGTCACAGCACAGCTCTAAAGGGAAGTGAAATGTAATGATGGCAAATGATGCAAAGCAATGCGCCTTTTTGTCTTTTCTTGTTAGGAGCTCATGTCAGCAAAAGGAAAATACTTTTAACTAGAGCAGGCTTCCACATGTCCCTCTGTGCGTGGTCTTCAGCACCATCAGGCTGCTCAGACATCTGAAGTTCTTCTGTCTACAAACGTTAGTGCCCGTAATATTGCCATGGCCGTGGCCCTGCTGTCTCAGGACGCTGAATGGAAAGACAGTTTAGAAGGTTGCACCTCGTGGGCCTGAGTGTCCTCATGTCTCCAGCATGCTCTGTTAGGACAAGTCAAATTTGTCCTCCATGTTCAAAGATGAGGCCTCCTCAAATGGCTCCCTCAGGCAGGAAGATGTCACGTAGACAGAGGAAGGGGGGAAAGCGCACAGCTGACCCCTCTGAGGAACTCTGTGTGGTGGGCTTTGGGTCATGGCCAGCCTTGACATCATCTGGTGCTGGGACCCAGATGTACAGTTCTCTGGTGGTTCTGCTCCGAGCAGCGGCGAGTCTTCAAAACAATCAGAGAGACTTCCTCTTTGTGTTGTAGAGGTGACAGGTTGATGGCAGAGGCTATGTCAAAGAGACAGGTTTAAGAAACACTGCAGGTCTGATCGGTGTGGTTCCGTTTAACATATCCAACCGCTGCGGGGTCCAGAGGAGCCCAGCGTCGTAAAGTTACTGCGATGGGGTTTTCCTTTTCCTCTGACGCTTTTCTCTTTTCATCCCCAAACTTTTTTCGTGCAACATTTTACGGAGTGAAAAAAAAACAACAGTAGAGCTTTTTATTCCTGCCAAGCTTAAAAAATAGATGAATATTGGGATCCTGTTTAATTCTTAACAGCCAGAAATGCTACAAATGTAAAATAATGATAATAAAATAAAATATTCTCATTTATATAACTTCACACTAAGAGTTCAAAGTTGACTTCTCAACCCATTATCGGCTGTTTTTGTGACTCGGAAGGTTTGGCTTTGGGATATTTGGAGGTTGAGCTCACAATCACCTCCTGCTGTGAGTTCATCTGAATGACTATAAAGTCAACAACATGCTTTTGAGATGACCAGATGATGAATGGAAGCTGAGGTCGGAGCTGCACTGCTGCATCGCCTTTAATGAAACCGAGTCCTTGCATGAAATTTTGGCCCGGTTTTTTAATTCTTTAAACCAGCAATTGTTCTCTTTTCTCCAACCATTTCCAGGCAAATGCAGCTTTAATCATGCATTAATAAAGTCAGCAAAGAGCGGTTGTGTTCAGAAGAAAACACACATGCTAGCATTTCAAATGCAATTGTTAAAAATATGTGGAAAATTTGCAAGAGATTAAAAATAATAAAACTACAGTGATTTTTAATAATTCCATTCCATTTACAATAATGTAGATATCAGTTATAAAATCATATGTCAAATTTTACTAATGGATTTCTTTAATTAAACCACATTATCTTAGTTTCACTTATTAATTACTGATGGAAAAACATCCACACTTATAATAATTATATTTTATTACTTTCCCCTCAGCTTCAGGACCTAAATGTTTTCACGTTGACCAAAATGTTGAGTTATTCAAACATTCAGCCTCCCTGCCTGATTTTATAACCAATAAAGTCTCACTAAGTTATGTTATTTCATACTGTGATGCCATTTTTGTAATTGCATTGTTATTAAACATCTTGTTTGTGAGCTGCTGTAAAACTCTGTTTCAAGTGGTCGTGAATCTAACTCTGGAGGCTGTTTTTCATGTAAAAGAGGAGAAAAGCAGACAAGAGTGCCTTTTTTCTGCTGAACACCTATTCTGTGATTTAAATACACGGTTGTAGAGGAAGCGCGGTTTGATGGATCGTCTTGGGCAATCGCTGCTTGAAACCAACTTTACTTGTAAAACACAAATCACAGCTCAAAGTGGTCCTGTTCTTGTCTCACAGACAGCAGAAAAAAGAGGAGTTAAACTAGATGAACCAGAAACAGGAAGGATGTAAGGCATTTTTTCAGCCTCATCTGGGAACGCGGTCCGGATTCCCAGATGGGTGCTTATCCACAACATTTTGCAGTCCTGCCAAAGAGTTCTTGTTAGACAGACCTTGCTCATGGTGATAGTTTAATAGCCTGTGCTCTCTTAGTCCATTTCAGCATGTTTCAAACACCCGTTGACTGGAGCGATGGCCCCTCGCTCCACCTGCATGTCAGAAATATTAATGATTGTGTGTCATTTTGTGGCTTGAGGCTCAGACGCCTCCCTTCCCACAATACTGGACACGGCCACTTTTCCACACAGAGGAGGAGGAAGTCCGTCTGCCTGACCGTCCGCTGAGCTTCTGTGGGGAGAAAAGCCGTCCGAGGAGCCGGTTACGTCTCTTCAGACATGCAAGAACAATTGTTTTCATGTGCCAGAGAGTTTGGCAGGGGCTTCAGACAGAGGGAGGATGATTGAGGGCTGCAAAGAGAATAGAATGGATGGGTGGGGGTGGGGGTGGGGGCTGCTCAGAGGAAATCCCACAGAAGAAATCAGGGAAGAACACGGATCCTCGCAGCACTGCTGTGTTCATGTTACTGCCGGCCAATCAACCCCCAGCTGGATGAAGCCTGCCAAAGCTCAGAGGTGAGGATCCGGTAGAGTTTTATTTTTTCTCCAAATAAACAGTTAAATAGGCAGAGATGCAGATCCAAAACAACCAGACAGCTAAAATGCCTTCTGACAGGTGCAGGCGTACTTATAAAACATCAACCAGATAAAAAAAAAAGGAGAAAAACACTCAAGTACATTCTTCCTCGCAGAAAACGTTCATCATTACAGAAGATTTATGAATAAAAACTGAGGGGCAGCAGAAACACACTGACACGCAACGCCTCATAAAACTCATAGGTGTTTGTTAATTCCCCATGGTTAGACCGAGTTCGTCCTGCTGGCTGTGTGAGAACACCATCAAATAAAACAAGAGGCATTCACAGCCCTTTACATCATAAGATGTCTCTCTCCCCATTTTTATAACAACTAATTTCACAGTTTTATCAAAAATAAAGAAGAGAAATAACACTAACCATTACATAGTGGAAACTCTATCTCTGGAAGTGTATGTGGTCGTAATGAAATTATTTAACATGGAATAATGATATTCCCATCTTTAGATCAACTCTAAATCAGGTCAGTGACAGAAGTTCAGCATTAATTAGATGCCAGAGGATTTCTTTCAGGATCTCTGCCACCTATTTAACTGTAATAATGTTCTTAGCTGCTTCACAAAACATAAATGACTCTTAAAGTGCAACGAAGGCATTAGCAACAGTAGAACTGATAATAACGGATGATATCCTCCGGCCTGCCTCTATGGTGCTGAAGCTTTGGCACATTTAAAAGAAGAGGTCCATCAAAAGGCTATAAATCTGTCCAAGCCCTGAACGGTCTTCATGGGAAAGTCTGTGCGTAGTGGACCTGAGGGAGAGGCGGCAGAACCATTGGGATGTTTCATTCGAGCAAACAGAGGATTTCCTCAATCAGAGGTGACAGAGTGCAGTCAACAAGCTCGCTGACAGAAACATTGAGGCTAGCAGCAGGGCGTGCTAACAACCTGAAGTACTTGCTGTACCCCCCCCCCCCCCCCCCCCCCCCGACACAAAGAGCTGGCCTTGAATGCATCACGACTGTAAAATTAACAGCGGTTAAACTTGGGGCTTTCGCAACGTTGAGCAGCACCGTAGTCTCCCCTGCACACCCTATCAGCACATTATTTTCTTGTCATTTGCATGAACTCTAAACCCCCCTTGTGTTTGACTATGGAGTTTAACCAAACCAGCACATCTGTCACTGACTGATGCATCAGGAATGATGTTCATGTCTCACTGAGTTAACTCCAGGTCACAGACCTAAAACTGCTCACAGCTGCAGCTGCAGAGGGAAGCGGCTCCAGCAGTCCTGATCTCGACTCTTCTGAAGTAAAATCCGATGGTTTCTTTGCCTCTGCTGATGCTGTGCCAGCTGCTGCTCAATGAGGCATTGTTTGATTCATTCGGGAGAATCCAAACACCACACTCTTCCTTTTTCCATCAAGTCACTCTTCTATTAATAACTCTATATCGGCCTCCTTTGTCAACAAGAGCGACACTTACAAATAATTAGCAGGAGGAGAGACAATGGTTAGTTCCCTGTGGTCAAAACAACAGGATGAACCAGGCTCATAAGTGTGTGTGTGTGTGTGTGTGTGTGTGTGTGTGTGTGTGTGTGTGTGTGTGTGTGTGTGTGTGTGTGTGTGTGTGTGTGTGTGTGTGTGTTATATCACTAGTAATTTTCCCAGGAAATTAGATGCTGCAGCAGCTAAAATGTCTGACCTTATACACACAGAGAGGTCCGTCTCATCAGAGTTGGGATGCTGCATCTTAGGGCTGGGCGATATGGCCAAAAAACAATATCACGATATATTGAGGATTTCACCTCGATAACGATAAATGGACCATAGCTACAGGTCTTGAGTCGTGTTTTTACATGACTCAAGGTGGTACTGCTTCTTATAGGTAAATGAATGTTGCCAAACTACAACTTTTCATTTTTTTAAATCAAATTTATTGACTTGGGAAAAAGTCAGAAATTTTGATAACGAAAATTTTGTGATTTATTGCCCTTCCCTACTGCATCTTCACTTTGGATGTTAACAAGATTTTATTTTTTTTATTTATTTTTTTTTGTCTTTATTCAACCAGGAGGGTCCCATTGAGATTGAACACCTAAATTTCAAGGGAGCCTTAGGCCGTCTCTGTTACACAGTTAGTTATGTACAAAGTTATAGAAGGCAGTTACAATACAGGTGCTCTCAGTCTCGTTTTAAATTTATCCAAGGAGATAAGATCAGTTAATTTCCAGTTTTCCTGCAACCTGAGTGAACGAAAGCCCTTTTGCCCTATTCTGTGCGAGCAAATGGAACACACAGTAACAACTGATCATTTGCACTCAGACTGTGAGAGGTTAGACTTCTCTGTGAGATTAGAGATGTAGGTGGGTAGTAATCTGAGCATGGCATTTCAAAGGAAAGTGTACCAATGTCCCAACCTCCTGGTAGACAAAGACCATCCTACTCGAGAAAACATTTCACAAAGATGGGTCAGTGGTCTACAGCTAGCAACAAACCTTAGCGAGACACGATGAACCACATCAATCTTATGAAGACACTGTGCTGAGACGTTCACATACAAAAGGGCTTGCTGATCCAGAATACACAAATGTTGCAGCGACCAGCCGTTTTTTTGCCTCAAAAGAAAAACTGTTTATTTCGAAAAAAAAGACACCCAGTCTGAGTCTGAGTCACTTCGCAACATTATCTATACGGGGCTTGAAGGAGAGGGAGTCATCGAGCCAGACACCAAGGCATTTGTATGCATGGACCAGGTCATACATCATGCATAGGTCAGTGTGTAATACATCCTCTGCTGCCTCTGGACACGTCATCAGGGATGTATTACTGGGGTTGTGTTTTGGATTTTTCAACATCACACACCGTCTCCAGGTGACCCAATAGGTTGATCAGGACCTAACTTCTGTCCAGATAGATGACTAGCTACAACAATGTCTCCATGGTTCTCTCTTGAGCCACAGCCATCTAGAGGCCTTCTCAGCAGCTTCAATGGTGCAGAAGGCAACACAGTGTTTGAACCAGGGATCTAGCCACAAAATCCCTGCATCCAACTTCCGATGGGAAGCTCTTTGCTCTCGAACCAGCCTGTTGACAATTGCTAACCATTCCCATATACTTGGAGAGCTTTCTTTCATTGGCTTCCTCCAAGCCTTCTTCCAGGGAACTGTTTGCTCCAACAACAAAACTTTCTTAGTAGGCCCAGACACAAGAACAATGTCTGGTTTGAAGGAGGTGACGTCAAAATGACTGAAAAGTTTCAGCTGCCATTGAAGATACACCAAGATCTTCCCATCTGTCAGGAGGCCTCCTGATGGTCTTTTGACTGGGGCTGCCAGCTAATTTTGCTGGAATGGCCTATTATTTTGTCTAGAGTTGAAAATTTCTGCAATTGACTTTATGGATTGGTCATGCCTCCTCCTGTAACGTCCTTCTCAAATTGCCGTGGTGCAGCAGCTGAGATTATGCTCTAGGGTGCATTTGGAACACACCAGAGAAGCTGGAGATTCAACTAAGTGTTGTGTGTGCAGGTTGGACAGGCTTGGAAGCACACCGTAACCCAGATCTCTGTTCACACCACTTTCCTCTCAACTGCGCTGTCCCATCTTGTCCGTGCCCCCTGCTGCGTCATTCCCACATCTTCGCATGATCTTGACTCATCAACAATTGCTTGCACCTCCTCTTGGAAAATACACTGCCTATCTTTCCCCATGGTGTTCATTTGTGGACTCTGGAAGGGTCCTAGCACGGCTAAACCTCATGAGATCACACCCAACAAGATCCTGTGACACATTGTTGCCTCAGCTTCTTGGACAGACACCTCTGACGACTTAGTCTGAGCTCCGACTGTAGCTACGAGGGTGCGCCTGCAACCACAAAAGGCTGTGACTTCTATCCCGTAGCCATGAGAACAGCCAATGGCTGTATATGAGAGGGCAGCAGTAGCTCAGGTGGTAGAGCGGGTTGCCTCATGTTCGGAGGGTCATGGGTTTGATTCCAGCTCTCGCCAGGGGTATCCTGCTGTTGTGTCCTTGAGCAAGACACTTCACCCAACTTGCCTGTGTTAGTGGTGGTCAGAGGGGCCGACGGCGCCAAATAGCAGCCTCGCCTCTGTCAGACCTCCCCAGGGAGGCTGTGACTACATGTAGCTTACCATCACTAGCAGTGTGTAAATGGGAGAGTGTGTGAAAGCGTCTTTGGGTGTCTTGAAAAGCACTATATAAGTTCAATGCATTATTATTATTATTATTATGAATTGCTGTGACATCACCCACTGCCCAGTCAGACTCCTTTACATTAAAGGTTTTGCGTTAGGTCAACACTAAACTGAGAAGCATTGTTTTGGCAGTTTATAAGTACAGTATTAAAAAATGTGTTCATATTTGAAACTTTGTTCATATTTGATGTTTATTGATTATCTTTGGTGTACTTTGAACTCGTTCCCCATCATATGCTAATGTGGCTGTGCGGTGCTCTGCCCATAGTACAGTAGCTATGGTCATAGCACAGTGGCTATAACTACATCCACTGTGGCTTGGCCCTACTGCTACTAAATTACGGTATTGCATGTGATGTCGATGAAGTACTGTGGCCTGACCCAGCCCACAGACAAGAAGAGGCCCATTGCTGACATGTTTAGTCCTTTGATGTTTTTCATTTTATGTAGTTTTTTCACTGTCATTGTACACTGTAGCACAATGGACAATAAACAAATTGCATGGCCCTGAACATTGTGCTTTCTATTTTCTGGTGTATTGTTTACTGACTGCTTGATGGTGTATGTAATTTTGAGTACTTTGTTTATGATTTGAAAGTAGTGTTTGATTTTGAGCACAGCTAAAACTGTTTTGAGGCGAAAGTTTGATTTTGCAAGAGAGGTTGTGTAAATCGTGCTTGAAGCTGAGGTGTTGTGTTTAATGTTTTGAGACAAGGGAGCAAGGTTTCAGGAATTGTGCTTTAGCAATAGAGAAAAACTGTAAATCCCAGCAAGTTTGAGATTAATTAATTTATTTAAATATCTATTCATTTTTACTGTTAGTATTTCTTCAGTGACCAGTATGAGAAGACAATTGCAGTTTTTCTTTGCTCCTTGTCTAAAGACTTTTACAAGACTTAGTATAAACACTTACTCTATATGTATTGTTTTATTGAAGGAATGGGGAATTTGCACCCTCTTCTGACGAGAAATAGAAAAACACTCTGATTTGCAACAACTTTTAGAGAGGGAGGAAGGGGAGTTGCTACCCTCCAGTGGCCAAGGCTGGTACTAAGCCTTTCAACTTTAGCCAATTAGAGCAGAGTATTTAACCTCCTTATAGGTGTTTTAGCCTGCTTTGGGTGTGCACATGCACTCCTAAATTAAATCCTAGCTTTACTCAAATTTGAGATTCATTTATTTATTTACATATCTATTCATTTTTATGGTTAGTGGTTATTTTTCAGTAACCAGCAAGAGAAGATGACTGCAGCTGATTTTTAACTGTTTGTGCTTTGTCTGAATAGACTTTTAAAAGACTAACTCAGTGTAAACACTAGCTCTATATCGTTTCATCAAATTACTGGGCAATTTGTGCCATCTGCTGGCAAGAGAGAGAAAAACACTCTGATTTCCAACACACTACCTCCTCTGCCCGTCTTCACCTGACTTGCAGCCTTCTGTGACACCTTCCGAACAGGGCTTATTTGTTATTTTATGAACTCCAAGTGGCCTTTGACTCTTGCCAGACTGCTTCTCTAAGCTGATGTAGTTGCCCGGGCGCTATAAGCACTATACAAGTGCGGTCATTTTTCAAATTGTGTTAAAACTGCACAAACTTCTGCTTTTCAAGAGGCGGTCCCATTGATTATTTTTCAGTCATCAGCAGCACCTTGATGATCATTACCTTCTTAAGTCACCTGCAAGAACAGAAGGACGGTTGGTTTCTTTCTTTCTTTCACACGTTGACACAGTTTTAGTTCTTGGACTGTTTTCATGTCCTCTACAACTAATAGCTGTTCTCACCTGTGCATGACCTAGCATCTTCACCTGGGCTCCTTATGATTTAAGCAGCCACAGCTCAATTGTTACAGCTCTTAAAATGAGAGAAACCATGCGCCCATCTGACAAACAAATTTTGCTGTGCCACTGCAACCAGATTGGCTGCGTCGGGTGTCTATGCCCACGCCCCTCTGTCACCATTGATCTGGCTAGTCTGTCATGATCATGAGTGGCTGGGTGCAGCATAAAAGGCTGTTTGGTGGAACTCCAAAGAGTGGAGACTGATCAGAGAGATCTCCTTGATAGTGCCTGCCTGTGTGGCAGTTGGTGAGGACTTTTTGAGGCTGACTTTAAAGTGAAAATTACTCTTAACTCCCACAATGTGTCAACACTTCCTCCTTATGTTGCGATCCCATTTGCCGGGTCGTAACATCTATTAAGCTCCATGCAGGTCACAATTCTTTTCCTTTTGCAGTTCCTGTCCAGTCAAGCCAAATATGAAGATTTGATCGAAAATTCAGAAAATCAAATCAAGTTCAACCCTTTCCACCTCCCTTCTGACTCCATTCTAATGGAAGCTCTACTCTATATGTGATGAGTAACTTTCATTATGGTGGGTGGCATCTATAAAGTGCAAAAATGTTATGAGGATTGATGCAGTCTTCTCAGGAACCACCCGGTGGCAGATGTCGTCCACACGTCTTCTGAACTACCCTGTCTCTTTTGTGGGTTTTAATCCGCCTCTGTTTCTCTCAGGAAATTGTGACTCAATTTTGAGCAAAGTGTGGAGAAAAGCCTCTTTTGTTCCCGTAAACACAAGAGCCAGCTGAAGAGTAAAACATGCTGCAGGTGACGCTGCTCATCAGCGTGAGTTTGTTTATTTTAAAATCATTTCATTTATTCATCCTTAATCTTTTCTGCTGTCTGAACTTTGTGGTTTGATCATTATCAGCTGCTGTTGGTGCACCACACAACCTTAAGTCATGAAGTCCAAAAGGGCTGCGGAGAAGACGCACAACTTAGGTGTTCAGAGATCGAGGACCATGGACCAGACAGGGATTTTGTTGCAGTCACATGGTACAAGGTCAGTGAGACTCAGCCATTCTCAAAGTCTCTTATTGCAACACAAATACTTCATTAATGTTGCTTTGAGCAGGTTGAAAAAGACAAGTGGGGCATTCTCAGGCTGAAAAAAGATGAACGGCTGGATAATACAGAGAAGTACGACTTCCATCGAGAAGCGATGATGGGAGAGAAATACAGCTTGGTGTTGCCCAGAGTCACACCCAATGATTCAGGCATTTATGAGTGTGAGGTCAATGCAAAAGTAGGAGGCCAAATCAAGGGGAGCAGAGTTCAGCTAACTGTGCATGGTGAGATTTTATTTACCTTATAAAGATACGTGTTTATTCTACAAACCGCTACAATAACAGGACTAATTCACAAAAGACTCAACAAGCTGGTTTGTTTTTATTTGTATAAAAACAGAATCTAATCTAAAATGTCCCTTCTTGTCTTTTACCGTTGCAAGAAATCAATCTAGCAAAAAGTCAAAGGAACAGAGTTTAACCCTTTAAGCCACCTATTGCAGTAGTTTACTATGTAAAATTTCAACCCAAGTGTGTTGTTGTGGTATAAAACTAAACTGTTCTTCTGTTGTTACAATTTTCTAAAATATTTATTTTCATGCAGAAAATCTGACAAAACAAAGTGATCAAATATGGACGTTGACACTGTTCTGGTAAAAGAAATCCCAAAATATAGATTATTAGAATATTTTTAGAATGTTATATATTCGAGGATCTGCCTCAATGTCATCTTCCTCCTCTTCATCATAATGACTGATGATTGGCAGGCACAATAACTGTTCTCTTCAGTTTTCCATAGAAATCTTAACTGCAAAATATGTTTAATAGTGTCATTGTTTTTATTACTGTTACCATCAATGTGAAAATTACGTCTAAGAAACTACAGATTTTACATGAAATATATATGTTGTGTGTTTGTTGTGTCTAAATCCAGAGTGTGTGCCTCCGACTGAGCCAACCCCACCATGTTCAGTCATGGACATGCCCATCGCAAGGAGCCTGGCCAGCTATGGAGCAGTGGTCGTTGTCAAGATTGTTCTGTCCCTGTTGAGCATTTGGGTAAATAAATGTCTTTTAATACATCAAGTGTACAGATGTGGTGTGAAACGTACGGATAAACATATAAAAGTTACCAATCCAGCTAAAGGAAGGCTTTAAATATGTCGGGTATATGCAGTCGTAGCCTAAACCTTTAAGATTTACATAAACCGTTCAGATCTGCAGAAGTGTGTGTGTGTGTGTGTGTGTAAACTTTATGAGCGTGTCATAAAAACCTTCTGAATAACCTGAGTTTGGAGAAACATAGATCCTTCCTTCAGTCTGAGTGGGACCAGTTACAAATGCTCATGGGTCTCTGGAAGAGTGAAATAATGAATGCAGGTCAGTGGAGCAAAAAGAGCTATTTTCTAATCCGCTTTGCCTTGCGCCCTGGATCGCACATATTCTGTTTAAATGTAAAGTAAGGATAATTCCATGCTGTCGTTCTTTTTAAACCACAGAAACGGTTTCGTTACCTGTTTTGTCGCTACGTTTCGCTGGCGGCTGCAGGCTTCCTCAGGCTGACGCTGATGGTGGCGTCACTTCCTTCTTCGTTTATCCGTGGGCAGCAGAGGACGTTGTCGCCCTCTGCTGCCCACTCTCCCCTCTCCGACGATGCAGTCCCATGCGTGATCCAGTGTGTAAACTCCGTCGTCCCTGTTCATGGTCCCACATCCACGTCTCCTTATCTCTATAGCTTCTTTAATCCATCTTATGTAGTTTTGTTGTTCGGTGTTTATGATCCTTGTGTTGTCCCAGTCCATTATGTGGTTTTCTCTTGTGCAGTGATCTGTTACGGCTGATTTCTTTATTGTGCTTTCTGCTTCTTCTTTTGCTGCTCTTGTGTGTTTTCGATTTGCCTCTTTCTTGCACTCCTTTCTATGTTCTGTTGTTCGTGTGTTGAGTTGGCGTCCGGTTTCTCCTATGTATGTTTTATTGCAGAGTTTGCATGGGATTTCGTAAACGACTCCACATTTAAGTCCAGCTGATATTTTGTCTTTTGGGTGCACTAGTCTGTTTCTAACTGTTGTGTATGGTTTTGTTGGTGTGTTTATGTTGTTTTTTTTTCATTTTTGCACTTTTTTTTCTGTTATGCCTCTGATGTATGGTAGCGTTATCACTGGTTTTGGTTCTTGTCTTTCTGGGTTTCTGGTTCTTTGCTTTGGTTGTTCTTTTCTTTCTGTTTTTGTTTGCCGTTTTCCTTTGTTTATTGCCCATGTCGGGTATCCGCAGGTCTTTAAAGCGTGTTGTATGTGTTTGTCCTCTTGTTTAAGGTCTCTTTCTTCTGTTATTATATTTGCTTGGTGAAATAGTGTTCTGATTACTGACATTTTGTGTAACGAAACCGTTTCTGTGGTTTAAAAAGAACGACAGCATGGAATTAGAGCTAACGCACAGCAAGAACACACCTAAGATGTAAAGTAAGGATGTGTGTTTCAACCACACCTGTCACGTACTTTGAGATTTATCAGTATAAAAGTTCTTAATTACTATGACTACAAATCAGACATCGGCACATTACGCATATGACGTCATCACAGAATCTCCTCTCACGAGCGTGGCTGCTGCTTTGGACACAGCCAGATTTCTGGTGGTTCTTTCTTCCTGAAGGAAGGATTTGAAGTTCGCTGAACTTCCTGCCATTTTTCCTCTGCTGCTCTCCGTGTATGGTTCAATGACATCAAATTGGCATTGCGCATTTGTAGTCCTGGATGTATTTTCCACACAGAACCTAAAATAACTTCAACCCCTGTTTGAAAATGAACGCATTCTTGGCATCAAAATGTGTCTTTAAAATGTGCGAACATCATATGTGTACATAACAAACGGAATGAGAAAATGGAGTTTTAGCCCCAATCACTTGCATTCATTTTATTGTTTGTCCAGAGACCCGAGGCCCAGAAGTAGATGGGCGTGACTTAGAGAAAGAGAAAGTCAAAGAGAAAGTAACTCAGGAACAGACAAAGCCCATGTTGTTTTCTCTCTTGGTCTCTGCCCTGCAGCTTCTTTGCCTCGGCTCCTTTTATTTGAGGCTACTGAGTCTCTGCACACCTGTGGGTGCATCACATCTTTGGGCAGGCAGCTAATTGTTGCCCTTCACCTCAATCTGCTGCCTGTTCACATTAAAACAGTGTCTCTGGGGAGTTCCACAGAGGGAAAGAATCACAATTCAAAACCCAATGATGCATGCTAATTATTTACTAAAAAATAATCATGCAAACAAAACAAACCAAATATTCCCCACTGTGTGACAATTACCTTAAATGCTTGGACATCCCCAGGACTTTTACAGGATTTCATGGTTGAACGTTAGCTGCTGCAGCACCCACTGACTTGAACTTAATAGGAATTCTGCTGGAATAACCTTGATAAGCTGCTTTGGTCCTGGCCTCATTAGATCAACCGTATGATGAGAACTAATCTTTGTTTGTCCAAACTGAGTTCATTCAAAGAGCTATCTACAACAGGTAAGATGCTTAACTTTCACAACATTTTCATAGAACCGCACTTCAAATGATGTGGATCACATCACTGTGAACAAAGATAAACTATTGCATTAGGAAGGAAGCCAGAATGACAGCACAAAAAAAAAAGATTTTATTTTGGTTTGATGGTCTGAATTTTCATTTTCAAAAAGAGATCTTGTTTAAGAAAGTGATCGTACAATGTTATGTTGTGGTTTTTATAACGGAAAGAGCAACAGTAGCCAGGAACAAAACAAGCATCGTGGTTAGAGCTGTTCCTGTTTTAAGTGTGAAAAGGGGAACTTTGTTGTTTTGTTTACTGTCATAAGAAGAAAAAAACCTGTCTCTGAAAAAGAAAAGTATGTGTTTTCTCTCTTTTTTTGGTTTATTAAAAACAAAAAACTCTATAAAGACCAGTTTAACTTATAAATGTTTGATTTTTTAAGATAATTGTGCTTGCTGCTGTCATAATTCTCAGGAATTTTACTAAATAGAACAAATAAAAGAAAAAATTTTACTGTGATGGTTGTCGGGGTGAAAAACTTGGTGCTTTTGAACACATTCAAAGGCTGCATGGTGGTTTAGTGGTTAGCACTGTTGCCTCGCAACACGAAGGTTGCAGGTTCGAAACTTGGCTGCAGCCTTTCTGCGTGGAGTTGCGTGTTCTCCCCATGCATGCGTGGGTTTCCTCCGGGTACTCCGGTTTCCCCCACAGATCACAACATGCCCTATAGGTTATAAATTGTAAGTCGCTTTGGATAAAAGCGTCTGCTAAATAAATAAACATAAACATTCATGCAGTCTAAAAAGACGAAACACACACACCCTGCCTGGTTCAAACTGGGTTAAGGAGCCAGATCGATCGGTGGTCTCTTTGGATGAGAAGAGAAATGTCTTATTCCCACATGTGACTCATGTCCACACGAAGAAATTCCACCTTTACACACCAGACACATGAATGTGTTTTAAAACTCAGTTAACTCTCACAAACACCCTTTTATATTGGATTACAACAGCAGTGATGTGTAAAGATGGCTGCTCTGAGATGGCGAGATTTCTTCTCCAATCAGGTCAGTTTTACTCCTTTTCCTCAGCCAGAGTTCTTTAGAACTGGTTTTCAGGAGTATTTGCTCTCCTTTTGACTAAAAACAACAAAAGTTAAAACTGTTTCCTTTTTTCACATCCTAGTTTAGAAGGAAACAGCTCATTTTCCTTGTGGCCATAATGAATTTTTTTGTCCAAATAAAACAGAAACTCCAGAAACACGTTCTTGAAGAGCCGTGCTTTATGTGACACAATGGATTTAATAATATGTTAAAGTGTTATGTTTTACTGTAAACCTTTATCTGGATGATCAAAAACACGGCCGAGCACCTTTTGCGTGTCTAGCAATAACCTGAAAATTAAAAACAAACAAACAAACAAATTCAGCATGCATGCACATTTCAGAATGACCAATCAAATTTCTAAAAGAGCAAGTATTACACAGATTGTCAGTGAAACTTACCTTTAATATTATTTTTGTTTTATATCCTTATGTTGAAGTAAAACACTATGGGGCCAAAGGGCATCGACCAAAAAGTCTCGATTGTTTTGTATTTTGTGTAGAAGGTAAAGAATTAAAGACACTTTTTAAATCTAAAAATGTTACAAACCTCATCTCCTTCAGCCCTTTGAGAAAAAATCTAAAACTAGATGTAGATGTTTTACTTGAAGAAGTTTGGCTTTTATTGTTAGAGCCCAACAGGAAACTCCAAGACTTTATTTTAAAGATTTTCCACTGTGTAACTGTCCAGCGTCAGAAACAGAAAAACACAATTCCCCACTGTCATGGATTTTATCAATATGTTTATCAATAACCCATTTCCTGTAGTCTGAGAGAGAAGGAGACAATGAACAACAAGTCAAACGGTTATAACTGTGGCAAGATGCACCAAACATCTGGTCACAGAGTTTATTTATAGAGAGTGGGAGTGGGAGGGAGAGAGAGATTGTGTGTGTGTGTGTGTGTGTGTGTGTGTGTGTGTGTGTGTGTGTGTGTGTGTGTGTGTGTGTGTGTGTGTGTGTGTGTGTGTGTGTGTGAAGTCAAGAATGTGTGTGTGAGTGTCTTGTGTGGGTGTGTCTGAGTGAGCATGATCAAAGAGGCAGAAGTCGGCCATTTTGGGTTGAAATGGCGATTTTTTGCAGTTTTTAGGGTCCGTTTCTGATTGGATTGCTCGATCATTTCTCGCACGATCGTCTCAAGCTTGGAAGGCCTATTGTATCTGCTCCATTTATTTATTTTTCTTTCTTTCTTTTTCTTCTGCATCTTTGAAGGGCCTTTAGGGGGTCTTAGCATATCCAAAAAGTCACCAAATATATATATATATAGATATATCTATATCTATATCTATATCTATATCTATATCTATATCTATATATATATATATATATATATATATATATATTTATATATATAAATATATATATATAGATATAGATATAGATATATAGATATAGATATATATAGATATATATATATATATATAGATATAGATATATGAAAAGATTTGGCATGAGCGCTGCATTCTCAGGACCTTCTATCGCTGTGCCATTGAGAGCATCCTCACTGGATGCATCTCCACCTGGTATGGCAACAGCACCGCTTACAACCGCAAAGCTCTCCAGAGAGTAGTGCGGTGTGCACAAAGGATTATTGGAGGTGAGCTTCCCTCCCTCCAAGACATCTACAGGAAGCAGTGCCTGAGAGAAGCGGGGAGGATCATCAAGGACTCAAGTCACCCCAGCCATAAACTGTTCAGACTACTTCCATCAGGAAGGAGGTTCTGCAGCATCCGGTCCAGAACCAGCAGACTGAGAGACAGCTTTTTCCATCAGGCCATCAGACTGCTGAACACTTCACAGACACCTCACCCTCACTACTGAAACTCCAACATTACACACTCCACACTGTACATTAATGCCCCTGTTTTGCACATACCAACCTCTGTATATTTTATATATCTTATTTTATTGTTTACTTTGTTCATTTGTAAAATATGTATATATGCATTATACACACACTCACGCGCACACACGTAGAAAAATAAAAAATAAAATACTTAGCACACAAATTTAGTCAGGTTACCTTACATACTATAATATTATAAAATACTATAAATATTATTACTTAGATTAGCCATTTTTATATTTTGCTTATTTTTATGTTATTGTATTTTTGCACAACTCTGTTGCTGTGAAGCTCGCACACAAGAATTTCACTCGCATGTACTGTACCAGTGTACATGCACATGTGACGTAACAATAAAAGTGATTTAATTTGATTTTGATTACATTCAGTTGATTGAGTCAATGATCAAGAATGAATAAACATACATTTTCCATAACATCCACAAACACTGAATAAAACATGTTTTTACTTAAAGAGTGAAACCCTTTCATCAGCACATCATTAGTCTGATGGGGGTGTGATAAAGAAACACTGCAGCAGCTTTATGTTGTTGTGGAGAAACCACAGGCTCACCGGAGCGCCATTTCCTGGAACAGCAGCCTGTGGGTGGAGGGGTGCTTCTGTCAGGTGGTTTTTGCTGATTTGTCTTTTTCTCTGAAAACAAAGGTGATTCGTATCATCTCTTCAAGAAGTCAGAGGAGTAACTGGTGCAGCTGAACGTGTCCCCCAACTGGAGCCTGCAGAAGAACCATCTAATAAAACAACCCATTCTTTCTATTTTTCTGGTGTGTGTGTGTGTGTGTGTGTGTGTGTGTGTGTGTGTGTGTGTGTGTGTGTGTGTGTGTGTGTGTGTGTGTCACCTGTTGGTATTTTAATAGCACAGGAGGCCAACAGCAACATGACAGGAAGTAACACCAACCACGCTGAAACTGAACTCACTTTTCAATAACTATTTTTTATTTGCATAAAATAAATTTGCATGGCTTTACTCTTGTTATTTACTTGTTATTAGTTGTGCGTGTGAGACATGAAGCTGGTCAGAAAAAAGGGGAAAGACCAGCCAGCACCACTGCTGTTGGACAGTAATCAGCTTCTTCGGCGCGTAGGCAAGGCGAGGGAGCTTTATTTATGTAGCACATCTCATTCACCGAGGCAATTCAATGTGCTATCCAGTAAAGATCATAGGTTGCAGGTTAGATTCCCAGCTCAGGGCCTTGCTGAGTGGAGTTTAATAAACTGACGGTGGCACAGGAGTTAAGTGCTCACCCCATATAATCAGAAGGTTGCAGGTTTGAGCCCCGCTCACTTTGTTGATGTCTGTGTCCTTGGGCAAGACAATTTACCCCCCTTGCCTGCTGGTGGTGGTTGGAGGGACCAGTGGCACCTGTGTACGGCAGCCTCGCCTCTGCCCCAGGGCAGCCGTGGCAACATCATAGCTCATCCCCACTGGGTGTGAGGTGTGAATGTGTGTGAATGGGTGAATGACTTATTGTGGTGTAAAATGCCTTGGAGGGGGGGTGTTCCAGGACTTTAGAAGGTGCTATATCAAACACATTTACCATTTCTGTGATGGACTAGTGACCACCGATGTAAACCTGTTGACTGCTAAAGTAAACACTTACCTGCACTGACCAGGGTTATGGGTAAACAACATCAGACAGGAACTGAAGGATCATCTATGAACCACCTAGCTTCCTTGAGTGTTCCCCGTGAGGTCTGTGACTCAGGGGACACAAATCTTCTCCAGATCCACTAACATGTGTAGACTGGATGGACAAACTTTCATTCCCCTCCAGCATCATAAGAGCAAAGAGCAGGTCCAGCACCAAAACCACATTGCTCCTCTTCAGTCCGACATTCAACCATCGACCGGACCCTCCTCTCCAGTAACTTGAATACTTATCCAGGGATGCTGAGGAGTGTCCTATGGGACACACCCTCTGGTCTCCTGTCTTCACCACCCCTAATGTTCACACAAGGTTGCAGAGACGTGTCCACTAAGCCCGACAACATCAATAGGCTTGACATACTCAGGATGGACCTCATTAACCTTTAGGGCTTCAGCACCATGCAGATGCTCTCCTCCAAAGATTCATCGATCCATCCCTGTTTCTCTGGGCTCTAGGTCCTCACTGGGATTTAGGAAAACCTCAAAGTATTCCTGTATCACCTACTAAATCCCTGCACTCCGACACTGCTGGAAAAACTGAAAGAATAATTTTTTTCTGCTCCTCTTTAGAGCCAATCGATGGTCTTTCTCCATCACCATGCAGAACTCCTCCCACGACTGAGATTCTGGTTCAGTAAGCACCAGCGTGTCTGCGGTGGCCCACAGAACAGCCTCCTGTTGGCTTCTTCTACCCAGAGTTAAATGTTTTCCTCCTAAACTATTTTAAACTCATGTCTGACACCCAGTGGTGCTATAAGATTTTGCATTTACTCTCTAGAAAAATTCAAAAGGAATTTTTATTACCATTCTTGTGTAATTTAGGGACATGTTGGGATTGTGAAATAGATCAATATTCCACTGAAACTGTGTTTATGCTTCTATCGCTGTGGGATCGGGAAAACTTTCTAATCAGTACGAGATCTTCTGGTTCAAAACCGTTTTATCACTTTTGTTTCACAAAATGTCCAAAACACTGAAAATGTATTTCAGACACCAGAGAAACAATTCATGCTTCCTAATTCTTGTCTTTTCCCACAAAATTGTGAAATACATAGGTAACTCAGCAACATTTAATTTTTAGGAATCATTCCCAGAAATTGATGAAGTATTTCCTGTTGCAGCTTGTAAACTGGTGCTTCCAGCCACGTTTTCGCACACTTCAACCGTCTTTGTGAGAAAGCTGACCATCCTGTGTAATAATACCACCTAAGGAGGAGTTAACCTGTAGCGAAGCGTGTAGTTAATCTTCTCTGTGTCCAGCCACAGGATTCAAAGTGCTCCCTCGCAGGCTCCTCACAGCCAGACTCGACTTCATTTTCTCCAAAAACAGAGCAGAAAACCACTCAGGGGATGAAGATATCCGTTCTGTCTAAGAAGCTGTGGTGTGTCCACAAGCAGCTGCTTGTGTTGCTCACTCCACTCGTGTTCCTGCCTTTTCTGTTTACTCTGCCGGAAAAGGTGAGTCAGTTTATGATACGCATGTTTTTCTGCTGTGGGCTACTTGGAGTGAAAACATTAGTGACTGGTTTAGCCATCCAAGACAACATGAATCAACAGACTTCAGTGGATTTATGATTTCAGTAGTTCTAGGATTATTTTTCCAGTCAAAAACAGTTCATACAAAGCTGTTTGTTCATATCTCACAGCCTGTTTTTGGCCCTTTTTGGAACTTGATTGCAAAACTTGGATTCTGGAATCCATCGCTGTTATTTTCAGTCCCTGAACTAGGAATTAGAAACTAAACCTGCTGAATATTTTAATATTATGATAATCTGGAAGTCAATTGAATTTAATTGAGCATTTTTCTCTTGGAAAGACATCTTTTTTCCAACATCCACTGATGAGATGAACATAGGGAGGACTTCTTACTCAAAACATCCCAAACATCCCAAAAACAAACAGATCCTCTGCAGGGAACTGAATCCTGTGGGTTTTTTAGCTGTTTTGTTCTCTGGGTTTTCAAGTCAGCAATCTATTAAAGCATGTTTGTTGTTCTGCCTCCAGGAGGGAAAGTGTCTCTACGTGGTGGTGTTGATGGCCACGTTCTGGTGCACAGAGGCCCTGCCTCTGGCTGTCACGGCCATGCTTCCTATCTGCCTCTTCCCAACACTGGGAATTCTTCCAGCCAAAATGGTCTGCCCTCAGTATTTCATCGAAACCAACTTTCTTTTCCTCAGCGGACTTGTGATGGCGTCGTCCATCGAGGAGTGGGGGCTGCATCGTCGGATAGCCCTGAAGGTTCTGAGTATTGTTGGAGTAAAACCAGCCTGGTAGGAACGCTTATTCACTGGCAATAATTCTGCATTTATCCTCATTTTATCTGAGCATCAATCGTGTCCATCTGAATGATTGGCTCACACCAACAGATGCATTCTTTAGCTCTGTTTGATGATCACCACATGAGTGCAAATAAAGATTTAATTAGTATTTGAGTTATCAGTATTAGTAACTGCAGGCTTTGGAATGAACCTGCTTTACAGGCTGATCCTGGGAATGATGCTGACCTCATCCTTCCTGTCCATGTGGCTCAGCAACACGGCCACCACAGCCATGATGCTCCCCATCGCCAATGCCATTCTGGAGAGCCTGTTTGGAGACCTTGAGAGCCTGAAGCAAAGGTGCAAATCCCCCGAGGATCGAGACAACACTGTGATAAACGGTACGGACCCTTATTCAACGTTGGAACATGAATAAAACAATGAAAAAAACATATCTGTCACTGACTCTACATTTAACTCATTGTATAGTGTGCTGCTTCTCTCATGCACCACACACACACACACACACACACACACACACACACACACACACACACACACACACACACACACACACACAGTAAATATGGTGTTGCACTGTTTAAACCTGGTCTGCAGGAGCCTGTAATATGTAATCTAATGTGTGAACTTTGTGCAGTTTTCCAGCACTCCGAGTCCTAGTTTTTCATTCAGACAGTCCTCAGTGGTGATAGATTAAAGTTGTTTTACCACCTCATTCATGTTTTATATAGTCTACACAGCTGAACCCTATCACTTACTTGTATGTGTCGACTTCTCTCTGACAGCTTTTGAACCCAACTCGAACTGTGCTTCTGTTTCTCCCAGGCCAATCATCTACGAAGCTGCATTCACTTCCATCAGAGGTCTCAGAAAAACAAACTCTGTCCACAGAGGGGTGAGAGATCAGCTGCATTTCTTTTACTTTGAGACAAAAGCACACCCTCATGTGAATTCCTGCCAACGCAATGCTGACCACAGCATCAGAAACATAGAACTAATGTCAGCTAATGACAGAGGTATGGACTCGAGTCACATGACTTGGACTCTAGTCAGGCTTGAGTCATTATTTTAATGACTTCTGACTTGACTTGATAAAATCTATAAAGACTTACGACTTGACGCGGACGTGAATGCCAGTGACTTGCGACTTGAATCGACTTGCATCTGTTGACTTGATGATGACTTGAGCATATTTGCTATTGTAGCTCAAAAGTGGCACGGCGTGGACAAAAATCATAAATCATTCTTCGTTCTGGGTGTGATGTTGCGCTGCTAACTGCAGCAGCACTTTGTTTATAATCAGTATCAGGTGCACTTTCTGCTTGTTTGAGTGAATAAATGAAGCTTTAAGAAGCTTTTATTCTGGAATTTATTTAACATCATCAGTAAATTGAAGCTGGACAGATGACTTGATTATGACCTGAAAATTCAAAGTTAAGGACTTGGACTTGACGGACTTCCAGATCATTGACTTTGGACTCGACTTGGACTTGGTTGTATTCGACTTGGACTTGACTGGAAAGACTTGTGACTTGCAAAGCAGTGACTTGGTCACACCTCTGGCTAATGATGCATTTCTTAAAAAGGACGGATGCATCGGAGCTGCCGGATGTGAGGACAACTGAGGAGATCCGATCGGAGTCGGAGTATCAGCTGAAAGTGTGGAAAGGATTCCTGATCTGTATTCCCTATGCAGCCAGCATCGGGGGGACGGCCACACTCACAGGAACCGCTCCAAACCTCATCCTGATTGGACAGCTAAAAAAGTTGGGTTCTTAGTACTGTTTTTTGTTTGTTTGTTTGTTTGTTTGTTTGTTTGTTTGTTTTTCTAGGAAATAATTTGCCATGCATAACAAGTTGTGTCTAAAAGAGATGATTTTGTTTTATGCAGCTACTTCCCAGACTGTGATCTCATCAACTTTGGCTCCTGGTTTGCGTTTGCCTTCCCGCTCATGCTCCTCTTCCTGTTTCTGGGATGGCTTTGGATTTCTTTTCTATACGGGGGATTGAATGCAAGGTAATGCCACTATCATGAGTACATTTTCCTCCCTCTTTCTGTTTACAAGTCTCCTATTTGTTTATTTATTCTGTTCAGGTTATGCTTTGCTAAACATGACCATAGGGCCCTGGCAGAATCTAGAGCCAAAGCATTGATGGAGGACGATTACAGAAAACTAGGACCAATGAAGTGAGGCCGTCTCCTTGTCTCATCCTGATCACACTGAATGAAGAGATTTGTGAAACAGAAACACTTTTTACTTTCAGCTTTGCAGAAGGAGCCATCTCTTTCTTTTTTGTTTTGTTTGCTGTTCTTCTGTTCACAAGAGATCCTAAATTTGTCACTGGCTGGTCGGTGTTCTTCAAAAAAGGGTCAGACAGTTTCTGTTACTCTACTTCTTTGGAAACAAGCTCACTACATCAATGGCATGTGCTTAATAGGTCATTTCCTCCTTTCATTTCCTGCAGGTACGTCTCAGATGCCGTCACCGGTGTCATCATAGTGTCCATCTTGTTCTTCTTCCCTTCACAGAAACCTTCTCTAAAGTGGTGGTTTGACCCAAAAGGTCAGTGGATGAGTCAGAAGTTAGTAGCCCTAACCTGGTTTTTGGGACACATTTCTGTCCAGAATACTCATAGCAAAGTCACAGAAAGCAGGCTGAGGAATGTTAATAGTCCAGATTAGAGAGTCTTAGTGAGTTCTGGAAGTGAGACTGTACGTTCTGTTTCTGTGATTACAGTAATCTGTCGAAGCTCCGAGGTCTCACAGTGGGTTTTGGTTTTCTTTGTCTAAGTTGCATTTTTATTTCTTATTTTGGGGAAACAAAAAGGAACAATCCTGACTAAACCAACTTGGTCATGAGTGGAAAAATAACTGACCCTAAACTTAAAGTTGTGGAACACTCGTTCACTCAATACATCTGAAGTTCTCTCTAGTAAGAATGAATGCCTTGTAAAACATAATCGGGGTAAAAAGCTCCGGTGCACCAGTTTCAGGAACTCGAAGTGAGTCATATCAAAGTTGAGCCGACAGGATTTAAAGTGTTATTTCTTAATAGTCAGACATCTCACTTCTGATTGGCCAACAGCAACGTGACTCTACCACTAATTCCATTTACTTTGCAACGTTGATGTTTTATCTCCATAAACAACTAAAGCCAAGAAGAGTTCTGCCGTGTGGTGGAGTTGCTAATGCTAACAGTTAACTTCTACTATTCGAGGCGTTCGCTAACTCCTGGACACTAAATCAGCAACAGCCTTCCTCGTCATGAGTCAAGTTGGGTGAGTCCACAATTAAGTGACAGTGTGACGCAGATCTGTCAGGCTTTTCAAATCTTAGAGATTCACCATCTATTTTCTATCAGACGCTAATGCAGGAGATAAGTATAGGAGACTGTTTTTATGTTCAGCTTGCATGAAAAATTCTGAGTGACCGATTATTATCAGAAATAATCATTACTTAGGATGCCTCCCAGGTGAAGTTTTGCGGGCACGTCTGACCAGAAGACCTAAAGGAAGACCCATACACACTGGAGAGACAATGTCTCTCAGCAGTTCATGGAACACCGTAGGATTCCCCCCGGAGGAGCTGGCCCAAGTGGCTGAGGAGAGGAAAGTCTTAGGCTGCTGCCCCCGCGACCTGACCCCAGATAACCGGTCGAAAATGGATAGATGGATAATCAGCATTAAATGTTCTTTCAGTATTCCACATAATTAATAACTGATTATAACACAGAGGCAAAACATGTTACTGAGCATTTATAACAGCTGATTATGAGTCTCTCATCACTCTGTAGGAATTTTGTCCCATCATCCTTTCAGGGTGTTCTGGCATGGATGACCTGTTCAAGGTGAATGGTCAGATGTTCTCCTTCATGATGTTCTCCTAGAGAGCAGAATTCATGAATCAATCAGTTCCAGTAGATGATCCAGGTTCTAAAGCAGCAAAGCAGCCACAGCCCATCACACAACCACTTCCGTGTTTGACTGTTGGTGGTGTTTTAGTGTTGATCCTACTTCAGATGGAATGAGACACATCCCTTCCACAAAGTTCTGCTTTTGTCTCACCACTCCAAACAATTTTTTCCCAAAAGACCAGGAGATCAGCATGCTGTTGAGCTTACCCATGAGGCTCCTGGTACCCATGTGCTGCTGTTGGAGATCTTCCATCTTCCTTCATGTTGTCCTATTGATGTGTTTACATGGTCTACAGGTACAGTAGCAATCAGGCCTGAATGAAGCTGGTGGAACTGAGCCAAGCTTTCTAAATAATGTGATTAATTACTGTAACTTCATGATGTAACGAGGGGCTCAATTACTTTTCCACACAGGACCAGGTTGGTTTGACTTTATTTTATTAATAAATTAAATCATCATTAAATTTTTTTTATTTTGTATTTACTGAACTCCTCTTATTCTGATATAGATTTTTTGTTTGTTTGTTTTTGCTGCTCTGAAACATTTAAGTGATAAAAAGTGAAACTGAAGGAATCTGTGATGGAGTGCATACTTTCTCGCTGCACCAAACATCTGTTTACTTACAAACGCTGCAGGAACTAAAAGTTGCTTTTATTTAAAGAGCAAGTCACCCCAAATCAAATACTTTTTTCTGATAAACTATAAATGTGTGTCTAATCGTGCTGCAGACACATGTAGTCAATAGTTTCGCACTTTAGTGCATTTTAGTTAAAATTTTAATTTTCTGCCTAAAACTGTCAGTGTTGTGCCATTGTCAGGTAAAAACTCTGCACTACATTTGAATTAAAATCTGCCATCGCTATTGGCTAAGAGGTACCCTAGAACGTTAGATGGTACCATATGATGTCACAATGTCGTTGTGAGCCTGTGTGTGTGTGTGTGTGTGCGTGCGTGCGTGTGTGCGTGTGTGCGTGTGTGTGTGTGTGTGTGTGTGTGTGTGTGTGTGTGCGTGCGTGCGTGCATGTGTGTGTGTGTGTGTGTGTGTGTGCGCGTGTGTGTGTGTGTGTGTGTGTGTGTGTATTTGTTAGCGGCTCCGCCCTTTCGGTCTGCTAAGCAACAGCATTTGTTGCATTTTTCAAACAGGAAGTGGGAGTGGAGTAATACTCTTGTAGGGGGTGACTTGCTCTTTAAATCAAAATCATTTACAATAAGAAGTGAAAAGTCTGGCAAAAAAAAGCATTTGTGGTTGTGGTCAGTATAGACAACCAAGCGTAACATGATGGAAGTTGTTACACTTATTAAACAATCAATAAGATGGGATATTCCATATAAATATGACTTATCAATCTGATTGGACTATGAATATTTGATTTAATATTACCTTAGGTACTTTGGACTATTCAGGGAACACACACTTCATATTAATTCAGAAAGAGTCAAGGATATAGTTTAATGAATTTAATTCTATATTTGTAAACTAAACAGAAGAAATTATAATGAATGATGGTGGGACAAGTTAACAGACAATGGATGAAATGATGGAATGTAAGCTTAGATGTTTTGTAGCAAAACCTTATTAAGTATGTGAGAAATCTGGTGATGTTTGGGTTGTAAAATCAGTCTGACTGTGTGATTTAACAAGCTATCAATTATTTATAAAGCCATCCCACACCAGTGTGCAGATCTACGACACCTTTGTGTGACGGCAGCTCTAGGCGGTCCAGAGGAAAGGCAGCCAGACCGGTGATGGCCAAATAGATTGGCTCCTGGAATCTCAAAGAGTCGTAGTTCCCATTTAGTTCAATTATCACCGGCCATAACCAGGGTCTGCTAGTAAGACAATCCACGTCTGATGCGTTGTAGCATCTGATGCCACTTGCAAGCATTGAAAAAGAGGCTTTGACCTTGAGTCAAAAGAGAGGAGGTTCGAAGTGCTTCGCTCACCCGGTCGGCCGAACCGGGAAGCTAGCTGAGAACTGGTTTATCCAGGAAGTGAACTAGCCTATTATTACTAGTGTTTACAAATTGAAACAAGTCAGAATTTGACAATTTTAAAGGCATTACCAAAATATCTCAAGCATCCCTCCTTCACTCAGACACTTAGAGGTTATTTCTTAGTGTGAAGTAAAATCTCATTAAAATGTTTGTGAAGTGAATATATTAACCATTATATAATAGTGATGTGTGAATATACTGGTAAATTAACATTAAATTCAACAATTACTAATCTGGTGTAATTTAAGATTTGAATGACATTAGCGTTAACCCATCATTCATTAATGTAGAGTATTGGACACATTAATAAAACACTTTGGATTTAAACATGTTGTCCATTCAACAAAATATGATTATATAAAATTATAAAATTATATGGTCATTTTATGATCCAGGGAAGATTAAAGTTAACTTCTGGTCATGTTGATGAAATACTTGACCATTTGGTACGCTACACAAGCAATGCTGCTGGCTAGCGTTCAAGAAACTGTGTGTGTTATGTTCAGCTGGCCAAATAAACCGCCTAACACTGGAACAGTTAAAACACAGCCAAGCATGGAGCTTCTAATGTGGGTGAAATATCTGAAAAGAAGAGAATTAAATCTTTTTTGTGGAAAAATGATTCATGTTTGTGGGGTTTAACGAGTGTCCCTGATTTCTACATTTTCACTCAGCCTCAAACACACCTTACGTTCCTCTGCTTTCGTGGAAAAAGGCCCAAGACTCCGTTCCTTGGAATATCATTCTGCTTCTCGGAGGAGGCTTCGCCATGGCAAAAGCCTGTGAGGTAAAGATGTCAGCAGCTCTGCTGAGCTTTGTACTCATAAACGACTAAGTGTTAGGGACAGTGTGCGTGTTCTCCCATAACCGGACACACCCTTCACCTTCTTACCTCAGTCATAGAAACCAGTTCCTGAAAAGGCATAAAAAGGGCTGGGCCATTGTGAATGAATGAATGAACGAACGAA